>NW_026081416.1:0-1134 GCF_006386435.1 Epinephelus moara | reverse complement strand
TGTCCCTAATGATAATAATAATAATAATAATAATAATAATAATAATGATAATCATAATAACACAACACAAAAGAAATCTCCTGTAAATATGTTCAAAATGCTGTTTTACTGAGATTTATGAAAGCCAATATGGATCGCCTAGTGATGCCACAATATGCAAATTAGATAAGTTAATTTACTTCCATCAGATTCCTCTTCCTTAATTTTGAGGATGACCTGACAAAAACACCACAAAACAAAAGAGATCTACTGTAAATATGTTCAAAATGCTGTTTTACTAAGATTTATGAAATCCAATATGGATCGCCTAGTGACGACACAATATGCAAATTAGATAATTTAACTTACTCCCATCACAAACTTGGGGTCATGATGAATAGTTTTGTCATTTACAGTATGGCTTTATCTCTCACCACTTTCACCACAGCCTTTTGAAATGTTGAAATGAAAATGGAATTTTTTTTTGCTCAATAAACTCTGGCACCTAAAGGGTCAAAATGGAGATTCTGCCGCTGTCATATCTGCATGTAAGATTTAGATACACACACACATCATGTTTCTGTGAGTTTGTGTGTGACAGCGGTTGCCATGGTGATGAAGTAGGTGCACCTGGGAGAAGAGCAGAGAGAGACAGACAGAACACAGAGAGAGACCTGTTGTAGTGGAGATTTAACTCCTCGAAGAAGTTCTTCCCATTCCCAAACTGTTGGTTAAATCATGAAAAAAATGTGATGATGAGAGAGATAAAGTTATACAGAAGATCTGTTTAGCAGCAGTTGAGCTGTCATGTGTGAGTCTTTAAAGCCGATAAAATAAACGGTGTAGGAGGAGATGTGTTTTTTTAAGAGCACGTTTGAGGTGAAATCTTACTTTGAAAGGTCAAGTAGCTCACTTCCTGTTGGAATTAGGTCATGGGTGTCAACGCGTGATTTGTAAGTCAAATACACCAGTTTTGGTTTGATCTTGATACGACATTCCTACGGGCTGCAGTGGCCAGTTTAGTGCACCTACGTGGCGCTAGAGAGCCCATTTTGGCACTGTAGGGGTTAATAATGTGTGTGTTCTGTTTCAAATGAAGTTTCTGCTGCTGTAATCCGTCCTAAAGATTGTGAGACACACAGACCAGAGAGCCCT
>NW_026081415.1:730-1699 GCF_006386435.1 Epinephelus moara | reverse complement strand
ATCACAGTCCATGATATCAACTATTAACAGGAGATGTCAGATTCTGCCCCTACATTGCATGTTATTGTTTTATTCTGCTGTATGTTTATATTGTACAGCGTTATGATAAACTTAATTCCAGACTCAAGTCCATATAAGATACATACAAAAACACAGACAATACAATAAAAACAACACAACAGGTAGGTTTAAAACACTTAAATTTTACTTAAAGTTCACTTCACTTAAAGTTTAAAACTTCTTCTCATTTTTTTATTGATCCCATCCAACAAAATGATGTTCATTCAGCAAGTCTTTTTTTGATCCATGTCTAAAAATAAATACATTTGACATGGGATTTTGTTGTTGTTTGTCTTTTTATTTTATTTTTGCCAGTGCCATACAGCAACAATGCTTGGGGATGTGGTCTTTTACAAATTTGAAAATACTGTAAGAATGTCACTTTTATAGAATTGGCTTCTTTATTTTATAATGTATGATTAATGTTAACCATAGAATCGTATCGAACCGTATCGGTCCTACACTGTATCGAATTGTATCGAATCGTTCCATATTAAAAATATATCGCTTTTTGAATCGTATCGTAACCCGTGTATCGAGATACATATCGAACTGTCTATCACAGATAGATTCTCAACCCTAATATATATATGTGTGTATATATATATATATATATATATATATATATATATATATATATATATATAAAGTTGGGTATTTTAACATGGGGGTCCATGGGGATTGACTCGCTTCTGGAGCCAACCCCAAGTGGCCAGTCAATGGACTACAGTCAAGTATAGTGGTGGCAGCACTCATGCAGCCCCAAACCATGATACTGCCACCATTATACTTGACTGTAAGCAAGGGACAGTTGTCTTGGTGCTCTTTCAGCATGTGTGGCACCTTGGTGAAGAGCACCAAGACAACTGTCCCTTGCCTACAGTTAAGTATAGTGGTGGCAGCATCATG
>NW_026081415.1:0-663 GCF_006386435.1 Epinephelus moara | reverse complement strand
GTTAGCCTAGATACAGCCGTAGCGTCAGACCTGTTAAAACTTAATTGAACGGGCATCCTTTCAAGTGCAAAGTTAGTCCACTAAGCAAGCTTTTTCTCCACAAAGACCGCCTCATATCGTTAGGATAAATGTCAGAGAACATATAGAATACGACATGTAGGCTCTCAGGAATCTGTACGACGAATGTGAAATACAGATCCGCAGTCTTGAATCCTTAGACAGGGCCGTGCTGCCCATAGGGCAGGTTAGGCAAATGCTATAGGCGCCAGCATGCCAGAGGGTGCCAGGGAGTGAGGTGTTTTTTTTTTCTTTTCTTCCCCATTCTATTCGAAAAATTAGACAAGAATACACTACAAAACAACAACTGTACATATAGCCATACGTCTTTTAATAATAATGAAATAATATTTCTGATTTAAATTTCTGCCTGCTTGGCATCCTTCTGCCTCTCTGGCAGGCAGCATCAATTTCGCCACGGTCCCTAACCGTGCCCCCCTCCCCCCGCTACCTGCCGTCTTCTGTAACGTGATGTTGCTGAGTGACAAATTGACAGTCGGGTGCCATCATCATGAAGAGGCAAAAGCCCTCTGGGGCACAGTACAAAAACAAAGAAAAGAAGAGGAGGAGAAACGTGAACGAGACCAAGGTAATGATGTGATGTGA
>NW_026081414.1:0-6774 GCF_006386435.1 Epinephelus moara | reverse complement strand
TGGTTCTGGGCAAAGGGTCAGACGAAGAACGGTTTAAAGGACCCTTCATGATGGACAAAACAGGAGAACGTGTACCCGGTCCGGAGCATCACCGGGGCCCCGCCCTGGAGCCAGGTCTGGGGTTGGGGCCCGTGGGCGAGCGCCTGGTGGCCGGGCCTTCGCCCATGGGGTCCGGCTGGGCTCAGCCCAAACCTCGGAAGAGGTGACAGAAGTGGCTGGGGAGAGGACTGTCTGGGCTTCTTTGCTGAGACTGCTGCCCCCGCAACCTGGACCTGGATAAGCGGAGGAAGACAAGAACGAGTACGAGTAAGAGTACGAATAATAATTATTATAATAGTAATAATAATAAAAGTAGTAATATTAATAATTTTATTTGTATAGCACTTATCTGAACAAGGTTACAAGGTGCTTCAAAAAGTGCATGAAAATTACAATTACAATAAAATATCAAAACCAAATAATGTGACTGTGTGTGTGTGTATGTTGTGAAGTGGGCCTATCTACAGTATGGGGTACACCAGTGTATAGGTTTCTGTGGATTTACAAAGAGTGATGTTCACCTCAGTTTTTCTCAGACCACACTGTGCCGTCTCTTCCTGTCAAACATCTGATGTGTACCTCACTCACTCGTCCCCTGCTGCAGACCTCCATCCAACTATAATAGAATGATGACTGTCAGTAATGTCCTGACTGGCTCCTCCTCCATCAAACACCAATCATAATCTTTTGTTCTCAGATAAAATCTATGACTAATAAATGTAAGAAAAGTTTTACCTGGACAGTAGGATTCACACTGTGGCAGAGACTGCACAGTTTTCACAAACATAGAATCTGTTTCTCAAAGTTATTTTTGACAGTAATGGTCCTCCGTCAGTAACAGTTAAATATGTGCAATGGGCAGAGCTTCAAGCCTTGCAGACATGAATTTGGAGGGGATGTGACAAAAGGTGTACGGCACACATGTGAAAAGTCAAAGAGAGACCTTAGTGTAGGACGAGGGTCTTTGAAGAGCTTGAGCTGGATTCGTCTGGAGATAAAGGCATTGAAGGATTTGTGATCGCTGTGAGCTTTTGACGTCTCCCAAGAGAACATGAGAGCGTAGCAGGAAATGCAGACGATATCCACCCTAAGCCACATGTTGGTTGTGGGCAGTTAGTGTTAATTGGTATTATCAATGTTAAACAAAGATATTCCATAATCATTCAGATTTTCATGTTATTCTCATATGATGTGGTATGTGAAAATATTTTGTGGGATGAATACTGAAAGGTAGCCATAGCTCTTAATACATATTTTTGTTGAGCCTACATTGTTGTGGGTATTTGTACTTGGAGGTGGTCTGTGTCACTCTGCAGTTACACCTCTTAAACACTAGAGTGGGGTGGAGTTTCTGTGAAGTGCTGTAAAGTTGAATTGTTTCAAACACACACATTAAACATGACTTAACAGCAACAATTTCAAACACAAGTACACAAATCGGCTCAATTATAACTCGCAGCATTCACAGACAAAACACTTGTCTTTATCTGGACACATTTTCCCTACAAATACAACATGCTAATGTTATTAGCACAAGCCTATGGCATTTTACATTGTATAAATCAGCCAAGAGGCTAGCGTAGATTTCCTCCTCTCATATGAAGCCAGGGACAACAGCAACATTTAGCAAAGGTACCATTACAAAATTCAGCTCCTTTACAGCTCACAAGGTTTGCAGACAAAAGAGCTGTCATATATTCAACACATTTTCTAAACAAATACAACATGGTAACGTTGTTAGCACAAGCCTATGGCATTTTACATTGTATAAATTAGCCTAGCAACTAGCAGAGATGTCCTCTACTTACTGTATGAAGCTAGGACAGATCAAACACAAGACTGTTTTTGTGTGTGTGGAGGTTTTATTGTCTTCACACTTTATTGTTTTTTATCTGTGAA
Source organism: Epinephelus moara (assembly GCF_006386435.1). NCBI lineage: Eukaryota > Metazoa > Chordata > Actinopteri > Perciformes > Serranidae > Epinephelus > Epinephelus moara. The sequence goes on along the minus strand of NW_026081414.1, from coordinate 4,836 downwards.
ATAAAAGTAAATAAAAGCTTCATGTCCACTGAGGGAAATGGTTTCAGCGTACAGAAATAGACTATAGAATAGGTCTGCATTGCCACGACACGTTTACATTTTTGGGAAGGTGCACGGTAAGGCTACAGCATAGGGTGCAGCGTAGCCTCTGCATTAACGAAGAGAGTCTGCCATAGTTATAGCATAAAAATCCTGCTTGGGGGGACGATAGCAGGTCAGCAGTAGATGCCATATTCAAGAAGTATACACCATATATAAGCTGGGAACCTAAAGATTAATTTGATAATAATAAACTCTATAATAAACGTTGTATTCTGGTTAGGCACCCATTATCACTGTGATAGTCCTAGAGGTCACAATAGGTCATTTAGTGCAGTGAGGTCATTTAAAAAAATGGTCTCATTAAAATAGTCAGTTATGGGGTCTTACATCATCACAGATGAAAACAATTGGTCTCACTGGATCCACAAGAGTCTCAGCCATCCACTAATGTCCAGTTTATGCAACCCCAAGACTGTTTACGGACCCCAGTATGCAGAAATAGTCAAATACACATTGGTGAGAATAACTGCATGTTTTCTGCCCAGAACTGTGTACCCTGAACCTTATCGGTGAAAAATTGAAAATGTTTATCTCTGCCTTAAGTAGCTTGTGAGGGGGCAAACTAGAGGTTTTCAGGATTCTTAATTGATTGCAAGCATTTGTTTTGCACCAAAACCACTCCTTGGTGGAAAAAGGGCCACGCCTAGTTTTACGTGTACATTTTAAAAGTAGCTTTATAGATTTATTTCAATATCTCGAAAACTAGTTGGAAAACAATACTGCTCTACAATGTCAAATGTCTCAGGGGTCGAGGTCTGAGTCTTCTCCAGACATCATTATGGATACAGTTCTTGCATGTAATGCCTCTACAACTTCTGCATGCTGAAATACACTTGACACCATTCTTCTTGCAGCTGCACTACCGGTTGTGGCAATCTCCATTACAATTACAGTTTGTGAAATGGAGTAGCTACTCAGGAGCCATGGGGTCTAGTGTTGGAGCCAGCTCATAATCATGAACTCTACAATTCCTTTATAGTCCCTGGGGTCCAAAGACATACTCTGCAGAAGCATTCAGTCCCGGGTTTAGAGCTAGGAGTGGAGAGAATGCTGTGCAGGTGCACCCTCTGTTGAAAGTAGAGTTTCCGCAAGAACATGTTGTAACGAGTTGCACCCAAAGTTTTACTTGGTGCATGGTATATGTACTGGAAAACTGCCATACCAGCCCTGATCAGCATGTCCTTAGTAACCTGTACGTTAAGCAGAGCCAGGTCTCACCCTGAAGTCGTCATAATCCGGCACTTGGGCAGTGACTTGCTGCATCAGAAACCAACAAAGAAAGCCGTCCTTTAACGTCGGCATAATATGTTAATCTCATTAAAGTTTAGCGGCACCCGGTGGTGTTAGGGGGAAGCCCAACGGGGCAAGGATGCAGCTAAAGTTCGAGTGGGGTGGGCAGGAGGGGTGGTGGATGGGTCCAACAAACATGAACTTTCACCAGAAAGAGCGATGACTAAAGCCCAACCCTGTTCTTTTTTCCTGAACCTAACCACATGCTTTTGTTGCCTAAACCTAACCATGTCAATTTGCGGTTTGTGCCTACGTAAATTTCCTGTGAAAACAGAAGTGTATCTTGAAAGAAGACAAAGCATGTAACAGGCAGAACTTGACACAGTGTCCAAGAACATCAACAACCAACACATCCAGGGAACCTACATCATACGTGGACATGGACGTAGAAAGTCCATGAGTTCTGATAATATTTGTAGTATTTGTGGACAATCATTACATTCTTTTAATTTAGAACCCTAACTATACAGTGTATTATTAAGTAAAATCAGAACATACCACAAAAGGTCAATGGATCTGTACAATGGAGCAGATAAAGAAGAATCCTCCTCCAAATTGCCAGTAATCAGCTGGATCTTTGGTGCATCTGGGGGTGGGGGAGGGGGAAAAGGACACAGATTCATGGAAAAGTCCTTACTGTAAAACGTAGTTGTTTTTGTTTTTTTACCATTTCTTTAAACAACCTTATTTTATATTTATTTTGTATCTTTCAAACTGAAATAAAAGAAGGATAAGGCTGATTGTTTATGAGTGAAAAGACATGTCAGGAGTAAGATTCAAACCCATAATTCCCACACGGGAGTCAATTAACATAACCTCCAAACTATCTAGCTACTAGTAAGATTACACAAACAGTCATGCCCAGAAACAGCAAACTCATCATACTTCCTTTAAAGGAGTAGTTCACTTTGAATGAAAATTCAATTATTATATACTCACCCTTATGCCGATGAAAGGTCAGGTGAAGTTTTTCAGTCCCCAAGACACTCCTGGAGTTCACTGGAAACCAGTGTTGTAGCATTTTCCCAAACAACTGCTGTTAATGGGGAAGTTTCAAACATAAAAAATAACTTCAAAAAACACAAAATGCCTCCATACTGTTCGTCTGGTGTAATCCAAGTCTCCTGAAGCCCCACAATGCCAAGTTGACTTGAAAAGACAACTTTTACACCGTGTTTTTAGCCGAAATCCTCAGGTTCTTCGCTCTGATGGAGGGCATGTGAACACAGCTCCCAGGTAAAAACTACAGCGAGGATTTAGGCTAAAAACATGGTGTAATTGGATGTCCCCATGTACTTGACAAAAAGGCAGTAGTGGAGGAAGTATTCAGATCCTTCAGTGCAGGAAAGTATTCATAATACCACACGGTAAAATACTCCACTACAGCTGAAAGTCCTGCATTCAACATGATGCTTAAGTAAAAGTAACAATGTAAGTATCATTAACAAAATGTACTTGAAGTACTTAATGTAAAAGTAGTCATCATGTAGTAAAATGTTTCCTGTCATATTTGATGGTTTGGGATCACTGTTACTGCTGTATTAATGTATACGTTGCATTGTGCTAATTTTAACTCCTTTATATATTGTTGGGTAGTTTAATCTACAGGAATGCATCATGTTCTGTAAGATCATTAAATGGTTGCAGTGAGGCTGTCCTGTGAGAACCACGTATCTCTAAAAAGTCAACTTTATTTAGTTTATTTCGCTCTAGAAGTAAGAGAATTTTCTCAACACATAGAGGAACATTTCATCATTCATTTTTATCACAAACACGTCAACACATTTGGAGAAACATGGTTTTCACTGGACAGGAAGTGAATGAAAAACTGTACTCTGAAAAGTAGGCCTAACTAAAGCTGTCAGAAAATGTAGTGGAGTAAAAAGTACAACATTTACCTCTGAAATGTAGTGAAGTAGAAGTATTAAGTAGCATAGACAGTAAAATACCTCAAATTTGTACTGAAGTACAGTGCTTGAGCAAATGTACTTACTTACATTCCACCACTGCAAACACAACCTGCTGCTTTCTCTGTGTCCATTTTCATCTTCTGCCCCATCTCCATAGCATCCTTGTCACCTCTTTCACCCCTGATGAGTTTGCACCCCTGTTCACTGTAACAGTTAAGGCACTCAAATACTGGCATGTTTTTCATAAGAAAAAGTAAACAACACAAATATATATCAGATGTTAGTAATGCTCCATCTTAACACTGACCTGTTCACTGCTGAACTGCAGCTTGTTGTTGGCCTTTGTACAGAGCAAGCACAACTGGACTAACTAAAATTCACATGTGGAGGTCATGATCGTAGATTTGACAGACTTGTTCATATTCTCAAAACCAGACGTTGTGAATGGTAATATGTAAAACACGTCAACACAAGTCATCATTCTACATTTGTTATCTAGATTCATATTTTAGAAGAATAAAATCAGATTCACTACTCAGACTGCTGACTAGATGAATTTTGACCCTCTCTTTTTGTAGTTTTTAAACCACTTGTTGCTCCCTCTTTGTTGCTTTATTGGTGTGTAACTGATTTCTCCTCATTGATGCAGAAACGGGGTGAATACACTTTGTCCACCAGATGTACATAGAGATGGAGCCATACATGTGCACAGTGTATCAGGACCAGGTCAAAGTGTGCCACATCTGTCACAACTTTGCTTTCCAGGTAAATGTTTCCTCTGTTTCTCTTCTATGTATAAACTTAAGGTAAATGTTTCCTCTGTTTCTCTTCTATGTATAAACTTAATACGCTCTGATAAATACCTGAATGAAATTGATTAGAATTAGTTCTGTCATTGCCCCCTCTGGGTTTTGGAAAGAGTTACTGCCTCAAGCGAGGGAGTTCAAGTATCTTGATCAGGAGTGAGGGGAGAATGGAGCTTGAGATGGATTGATAGTTTGGTGTGGCGTCTACAGTGATGCGGGCGCTGCGCCAGACTGTCATGGTGAAGAGGGAGCTAAGCGGGAAGGTGTCATGGTGACTTCTTCTTCACCTTGCATTGACATACCAGTGATCATTTTTGCTTTGGTTCAGCTAATTTGTAACAAACCTGATCTTTACAAAACAAAATTTCTCACTTTATGAATCTGATCTTTTTTTTTTTTTCAGTGTCAGATTTGTGAGAATTCTTCATGTGGCATTAAGATACACAACACATGTGTGGCCAGATACTTTAAAGGAAAACAGAGCCGCGGTGTCCAGCATGTGATGACTTTTGGCCACCCGTTCTCAGTCCAGAAGATGAGGACTTCAGCATCAAAAAAAAACTATGCATTTTCATTTTGTGCTAATTTTGTACACAACACATCTGCACCTGAATGTTTGTTTCCATCATTTGTTTGTTCATTGCAGTCATTTTTCCTCCATATTGTTCACTCCTATGTGCTGCTTTAAGCTCAATTATTAAGAACATAATAAAGCTTCTCAAATGTTA
>NW_026081413.1:0-1193 GCF_006386435.1 Epinephelus moara | reverse complement strand
TGATTGCACTTTGTTATTGTTTGTACTTGAGGCACGTCAGCACTTTACTATATGTATCAACTGGATGTATTGTTGTTTTGTTTTAAGAATGTGATTATCTGTTTTTATTTGTGTTTTACCTAGGGAACATCTGCTAGGGACAACAGATGGAAATTAGCCAATGGCTACAATCTGGCATGTTCACGTCATTGTATTGCTCGTATGGTGATGTTCATTAACTTGCACTGTCCCTCTCAAATAATAAAGTAAAGTAAAATATGTACATGTATATGTTACCTCATTGTGTCCCCACATCTGAAGCCAAACCTTTGCTCTTGGGTCGTGTTCTAGTGTTTAACGGTTCACTGGACAAAATAACAAGAACAGCCAAAGTGCAAAAGACACAAAATAAGTTTTCCCCACAGTTTATGACGGAAGATGTGACGGAAGAGATTTTTGCGCCACAAGAATGTAATAAATTCTTGAACTCTCTGAACAAGCGGTTGCTTGGTTCTTAGTGACAGATCCCAGTGCATTAAGAGTGAAGATCTATGCTCAGATACTGTAACTGTTTCCAAGGATGTACCACAGGGCTCTGTATTAGGTCCACTTTTATTTACTATTTATATAAATAATCTGGGTCACAGTGTGTCAGAACCAGGTGCAAATTTTCATTTTTATGCTGATGATACAGTGATTTATTGTTGTGCGTCAACTCTTGTACAGGCCATTGAATCTTTGCAAAATGTTTTTAATGTGGTTCAACATACCTTACTTGAGTTGAAACTTGTTCTCAACGCAGACAAGTCGAAACTCATGCTGTTCAGCAATGCCAGAAATGGGCCACTACATGTTCCTTCAGCGGTCACTCTTGATGGTAACATCATAGAGGTTGTAAATTGATATAAATACCTGGGCATCTTGATCGATGACTCCCTCACTTTTAAGTCACATGTGATGTGCTTGGTGAAGAAGCTGACGTTAAAGTTGGGGGTTTATTTTTGCAATAAGATGTGTTTTTTTTTCATGTGAAAAAGCGTCTTGTTGCTGCCACCTTTTTACCTGTACTGGACTATGGTGATCTTTTATATATGCATGCCTCTGCACAATGTCTTCAGCAGGTTGATGCAGCCTACCCTGCCTCCTTGAGGTTCATTACAAACTGCAAACCCCTCACTCACCACTGTGAGTTGTACTCTAGGGTAGGATGGTCT
>NW_026081412.1:0-1063 GCF_006386435.1 Epinephelus moara | reverse complement strand
AAAACATCATAGTATACTACATCGTCCGAAATCATGAAAAAAAAAGTCGTAGTAAGGTATGTCATCCGAAATGATGAAAAAACTTAATACTATAGTACGTCGTCCGAAATCATGAAAAAACGGCATAGTATAGTGTGTCGTCCGAAATCATGAAAAAACTTCATAGTAAAGCATGTTATCCAAAATCATGAAAAAACATCATAGTATAGTATGTCAGAAATCATGAAAAAAAGGTCATGTCGTCTGAAATCATGACAAAAAGGTCATAGTATAGCATGTCGTCAAAAATCATGAAAAAAAAGGTCATAGTATAGCATGTCGTCCGAAATAATGAAAATACGTCATAGTATAGCATGTCGTCCAAAATCATGAAAAAACTTCTATAGTATGTCGTCAAAAATCATGAAAAAACATCATAGTATAGTATGTCGTCCGAAATCATGAAAAAACATCATAGTATAGCATGGCGTCAAAAATCATGAAAAAACAGCATAGTATAGTATGTCGTCCAAAATCATGAAAATACGTCATAGTATAGTATGTCTTCCGAAATCATGAAAAAACGTCATAGTATAGTAAGTCGTCCGAAATGATGAAAAAAAGGTCATAGTATCGTATGTTGTCAAAAATTCTGAAAAAATACCATAGTAAAGTGAGTCGTCCGAAATCATGACAAACATCTCAGTGTAGTATGTCGTCCGAAATCATGAAAAAACGTCATAGTATAGTAAGTCGTCCGAAATGATAAAAAAAAGTCATAGTATAGAATGTCGTCGAAAATTCTGAAAAAAGTAATAGTATAGTATGTCTTCCGAAATCATGAAAAAACGTCATAGTATAGAATGACGTACAAAATCATGAAAAACCATCATAGTATAGTATTTCTTTCAAAATCATAAAAAAGGTCATAGTATCGTATAGTCGTCAAAAATTCTGAAAAAATATCATAGTATAGCAAGTCGTCCGAAATCATGAAAAAACGTCACAGTATAGTATGTCGTCCCAAATCATGAAAAAAAGTCATAGTATACCATGTCGTCAAAAATCATAAAAAAATATCATA
>NW_026081411.1:0-1135 GCF_006386435.1 Epinephelus moara | reverse complement strand
CAGCCCCCCTGCTCCAGCTTGTCCTTCACTATCTGTCAGGTGAGAGATCAGCTGAGGAGGATAAAGACGAGGAAGGCTGCGGGTCCACATGGCATCAACTCCAGGCTCCTGAAGTCCTGCGCAGACCAACTGTGCAGAATAGTTGAAACCATCTTCAACCTGAGCCTGAGGCTGGGGAGAGTACCACAGCTGTGGAAGACATCCTGCGTGGTACCTGTGCCCAAGACTCCGCACCCCAAGGACTTCAGCAGCTTCAGACCGGTGGCATTAACATCGCACCTCATGAAGACTCTGGAGCGCCTGGTCCTGTCTCGTCTCCGCCCCACAGTTGGCCCATCAATGGACCCGCTGCAGTTTGCCTACCATTCTGGCATTGGGGTGGACGACGTCGTCATCTTCTTCCTGCATAGAGCTCTTTCTCACCTGGAGAAGCCTGGAAGCTCTGTGAGAATCATGTTCTTTGATTTCTCCAGCGCTTTCAACACCATACAGCCTGCACTTCTGAGGGAGAAACTGGAGCACATAGGGGTGGCTAATCACCTCACATCCTGGATCCTGGACTACCTCACGGACTGGCCGCAGTATGTCAGGACCCAGGATTGTGTATCGGACTTGGTTGTCTGCAGTACAGGGGCCCTACAGGGGATGGTGCTGGCACCGTTCCTCTTCACCCTCTACACTGCAGACTTTTCATACGACACCCCCACCTGTCATCTGCAGAAGTTCTCTGACGACTCTGCCATAGTCAGCCTCATCACAGATGGGAAGGACAGGGAGTACAGAGAACTGAACCAGGACTTTGTTGACTGGTGCCTGAGGAACCACCTTCAGATCAACACGGGGAAAACCAAAGAGCTGGTGGTGGATTTCCGCAGGCGCAGACTCCTCCCCCCCAACACCGGTGAACATCCAGGGAAAGGACATTGAGATGGTGACATCTTATAAGTACCTGGGTTTTCATCTTAACAATAAACTGGACTGGACTGATCACATAACAGCACTGTACAGGAAAGGCCAAAGCAGACTCTACCTGCTGAGGCGGCTCAGGTCTTTTGGAGTGCAGGGGGCGCTCCTGAAGACCTTCTTTGACACTGTGGTGGCATCAGCCATCTTATACGGAGTGGTCTGCTGGGGC
>NW_026081410.1:0-1229 GCF_006386435.1 Epinephelus moara | reverse complement strand
TTTTTTCATGATTTCAGGCGACATACTATACTATAACTTTTTTCATGATTTCAGACGACATACTACACGATGACATTTTTTATGATTTCAGACGACATATTATATACTATGCCTTTTTTTTGATGTTTTCGAACGACATACTATACTATGACTTGTTTTCATGATTTCCGACGACATACTATACTATGACATTTTTTCATGATTTCAGACGACATACTACACTATGAATTTTTTCATGATTTCAGACGACATACTACACTATGACTTTTTTCATGATTTCAGACGACATACTACACTATGACTTTTTGTCATGATTTCAGACGACATACTATACTATGATATTTTTTCATGATTTCGGACGACATACCACACTATGACTTTTTTCATGATTTCAGGCGACATTCTATACTATGACTTTTTTCATAATTTCAGGCGACATACTATACTATAACTTTTTTTCATGATTTTTGACGACATACTATACTATGACATTTTTTCATGATTTCAGACGACATACTATACTATGACTTTTTTTCATGATTTCGGACGACATACTATACTATCTCATTTTTTCATAATTTAAGACTACATACTATACTATGACATTTTTACATGATTTCGGACGACATACTATACTGTGAGATTTTTTCATGATTTTCGACAACATACTATACTATGACATTTTTTCGTAATTTAACAGTACATACTACACTATGACATTTTTTCATAATTTAAGACGACATACTATACTATGACTTTTTTCATGATTTCGGACGACATACTGTACTATGACATTTTTTCATAATTTAAGACTACATACTATAGTATGGCTTTTTTTCATGATTTAAGATTACATACTATACTATGATATTTTTTCATGATTTAAGACGACATACTACACAATCACTTTTTTCATGATTTTGTATAACATACAACAATGACATTTTTTATGATTTCAGACGACATACTACACTATGACTTTTTTTCATGATTTCGGACGACATACCATACTATGACATTTTTTCATAATTTTGGAGGACATACTATACTATGACATTTTTTCATGATTTCAGATGACATACTACACTATGACTTTTTTCATGATTTCAGACGACATACTATACTATAATATTTTTTCATGATTTCAGACGACATACTATACTATGACATTTTTTTATGATTTTGGACAACATATTATACTATGACTTTTTTTCGTGATTTCGGACGAC
>NW_026081409.1:0-2582 GCF_006386435.1 Epinephelus moara | reverse complement strand
CTTAAAAAACAGTGTGTTGGTGTGTTCCCTGTACTCCACGTTGTGCACTGTCCTGATTGCTCTCTTTTTAAGGATGCAATCACTTTCACTTTGTGTAACCAATGTCAACATTTCAAAACTCCAATAAAGGCAGGTGGTGACACAGGTCAGTGCAGGCAAAATAATCTCTATCACTGAGAAAATCTCAAAGAAGTTTACATTGCTGGCATCCTTCTGTCAGTGTTGTACTCTGAATCCATCTGTGTCACAGTCTTGATCCTGTGGCAGTGTCACAGTTCCCTCTTCACTTCATACNAAATAATCTCTATCACTGAGAAAATCTCAAAGAAGTTTACATTGCTGGCATCCTTCTGTCAGTGTTGTACTTTTGAATCCATCTGTGTCACAGTCTTGATCCTGTGGCAGTGTCACAGTTCCCTCACTTCATACTGACACACACAAGACTCCCTCTGGCTGTCCAGGTATGGCTGATATCCAGAGCCAAAGAAGAATAGCACGAGGAAGTACACAACAGGTGAAAGGTGAGCTGATTTGAAAGCAGGTGCCTTTATTAATTCGTTGAGAGTAAAAGTTACAATACCTCGAAGCAACATCCACAATCACAGCAGCATTGAGAGCCAGGCGGCAAGAGGTTTTGTCAGACTCTAAATATTTATTCTCAAATATATAGAACTTGGGTCTTTTTCAAAGATCAATATAAATCTACTAATCTTATTACAGGACCAGCTTGATTTTGTATTAATGAGTCAGAATTAAAGAATTGCTGTCAATTAGGGTTATTGCAGTATCCAGATTTACATTGTCTAAAATGAGCTCTATCTTGCCCTCTGCAGGTCATACTGTGTTTTACAACCATTTCTACACTAACTTATTGCACAAGCAAGCTCTGTAACTTTCCTGGCATGAACCCCAGCAGAAATGAATTTGTTAATTTTATAAAATGTAAATGTAACACAAGTTACTCCTGTTATTCTGTTACTATTGTTTTCAATGTAGAAACTAAGACTGCCAATAGCTGATTGTTCAATGTATGTGTGAATATCAGGAGTAATATAAGTCCAGCTCATTTTATGACTGAGCTTGGAAACGGTTACTTCTTTGGTCGGAAGTAAAGTTTCTTGGTGAGCATTGAAGCAAAGCAAGGTACTTGCTTCTTCCCAATGGCATTCCTGTCTCTACTTTTCTCAACACTCCTCATCGACACTTTCCTGTTGACCAGCGTCAGTAATTCTGTGAATTCAAGGGAGTTCCCATACTCCTGAAGCAGCTCACACAGATCCTGAATATACCAGGAACCTTTGATCGTCTCCCGGTGGGAATAGTAACCTTAAGGAACAACACAGATGACAGGACAGGATAGTTACTGACTGACCAGCAAAAAGGATATTATTCACTTTCTTAAAGGTATGAACTCAGTCAAATGTAGTGTGAACCTTCCCACTGTACTGAGACAAACATTCCCACCGGCTCACCTTCAGCCACAGAGTAGCACATGATGAAATCAGCCCCAGCAGGGAGAGTGTGTACACCGCTGGCGTTCACCACCATCTCATTTGTCTTCAACACACTATCCACTGCATCACAGGCAGTAACTGGGTCATCATGCTTATCTCCTCGGCATGCCTAGTAATGGACACAGCCACATTCATTTAGAAGGCATTTTTAAAGAAGCTCGATATGATATTTGGAACATTAATATGGCAGCAGACCTGTATTTTCTATATAAAGTTATAGTGGAGTATTGGCATCTTGAGATGAGAATGAATTAACGCTCTGTGTGTGTGTGTGTGTGTGTGTGTGTGTGTGTGTGTGTGTGTGAGTATATTAGTCTTGTGCATGTATCCCACTGGCTAGCTCATTGCCGCCTCTCTGCACTGGTGGTAACTGCTAATAATGGCTAATGGAAGCTCAGCGCCCACCCTCCAGACTCCCCCTATTTAACACCGTTAGCTTTGTCAGCACTCTTGCCATTGATAGCACTGTTTGCGCTTTTAGCACTGTTAGCATGCTCTGAATATCATTTTGAGTTCCTTTAAGACCTGTGGATTTTTAAGTAAAGCATTAAAAACAGGTAATACTGCACGCTGCCATACGCTGATGGATTCGACTGGGTTTTGTTTGCATGTACCTGAAATATAAAGATCTTTGGCTTTCCTACGAGGCTCCTGCACTTGTCTCCTTTGAACAGGGATGTGATATCCTGAATGCTGATCTTGCCATCTTTAGCAAAAACATGATCATCATCGCCATGACTCAGGAAGACGAGCAAAAAGCAGTCTGCATCTGAATGGTCGGCTTCTGCGGCTGGTGAGACATCAGGTATTTTGTTAAGTAAGTGGCTTGTACTGCAGACTATCACATGTTGGATCTGAGCTTTGTATCTACAGGACAACAAGGAAGCAGGGACAAATTTAAACTGGTTCCTGAATATACATTAAGTCATTTAAGTGGTATAAGTGATGATGCATGTGCTTGCCTTCAGTGATTCTATCTTCGACTTCCTTCTTTCCGAGGTCATCATAAGCCCTCACTTCAAATTTTAGATCCGTCAGTCTAAAAGAGAGGTGATTAAAAGTTCAGCA
>NW_026081408.1:0-1482 GCF_006386435.1 Epinephelus moara | reverse complement strand
TAAAATTGATTGATTGATTGATTGATCATGTTAGAGCTCCCAGAGCTTCTGGGGGAGTTGGGATTTTCGTTAAAAATATTGTGTTCGAAGACTATAAAGTGGACATTGTGGACAAAACCATTGATGGCGTGATTGGATTGCGTTTTGAGCATCGCTTTTCAGAATATGTTTTTGTTATCTTCTCCTGTTATTTGCCTCCCGAGGGGTCGACACGGGGGAGGGACTCTGTGGCATTTTTCAGTCACTTGTTGGCGTAGTTATATTCTATAAATTATGATGCTGTTTATTTGTGATTTCTGATAGGGAGGACTGTGTCCCAGATATAGATGGCATTGTGCCAAGAAATGCTTTAGATGCTGGGTTTAATAATCATGGGGAAAGTTTGCTAGAATTTTTGAAAGACGCTAAATGTTGTGTCTTAAATTGCAGACTGTCCCCTTCAAAGGATAACTTTACCTCTATTTCAACGAAGGGGATGGCAGTTGTGGATTATATTATAACAGCTCATGATTGTTTTAACACGTGTGCTGATTTTGAGGTGTTAACTTCCAGCGAACTGGCTGAAAATATAGGGCCTGACTGTACAGGTTTGATTGGTGATAAATGTAGTTTGCCAGATCACTCTTTGCTTTTGTTAAAATTTTAAGCTAACGCCAGTTATTCTTTTGACAAGCCCACCCCTCCTTTAGAGGCGGCCCAATGTAAAAGACCTAGGAATTTTCCTCCAACTTTTCTGTCCTCTGATTTGTGTTGTTTGGCTTTGAAACAGCTGATAGATGATCTCCTATCCTGTCAAAAATCCCAGGATAATATTGACAGATTATATAGACGGTTCTGTGATTTGCTATATAAAGAGATGGATACGGTTCTCATACAAAATTCTTCCAGGGTTAACACCTGTAAGAAGAAGAATAATCTCTGTAAGAAAAATAAACCTTTTTGGAATGCTGAATTGGACAATGTATGGAAAAATCTAAAAGCCGCTGAGAGGAGATTTCTTAAAAACAAAATTCCTTCACAGAAAGCAGCTCTTAAAATGCAATATAAACATTGTCAGTTGCTTTTTGATAAAAAGCTACAATTTTGTAAAAGAAGATTTGATCGTGGCTTGTCTCTTAGTTTAGAGCATTTGCAAATTAAAAATCATCAGCTCTTCTGGAGAGAAATTAATAAACTGGGTCCGAAGAAAGACTCAAAAATTCCAATGGAAATTGTGCTAGAAAATGGTGATCTTGAGCATAAGCTTGACTTGGTGCTCAACAAATGGGAGAATGATTTTACTGTTTTATTTTCTGGCAATAATGGCATAGATGGTTTTGATGAGACTTTCTTAGAATATATTTGTGCAGAAAAAAAGTCCCAGGAAGAGAAGTTTGCACACGAAAATTATGAGCCCAATCAGTTATTAAATTCAGATATTACACTTGAAGAGGTTAGTAAAGCTGTTAAGTGTGCTAAATTGAGAAAAGCTTCTGGCATTGA
>NW_026081407.1:0-2163 GCF_006386435.1 Epinephelus moara | reverse complement strand
GTTGACATGGTGTCTCTAGCTCAAAGTATGAGGATCAAGAAGAGGTTGAAAGTCGATGAGTTTTGAAGAGGATTTGAAGATTTTCCAATTTACTTCCATTCACACCAAATAGACTGCCACCAGAGCGCCACCTATTTGCCGATTTGCACAGAATTTTTCACAAACCCTCATCCGGCCATGGAACACAAATAACAAAAGTGTTGTGGTAATCCGACTGTATTTGGTCAAGATATGAAAGACTGTCTGTTTTGAAAACAATGTGCAGGAATTTGTTGTTTTATATTTTGGGCGTTTTTTGGACTATCAAAATTCTTTTAATAACTTTTTGTCAGGAGGGTCCACAGGTTCCTGCATGCAAAGTTTGGTGCAAATCGGTCAAATCGCCTAGGAGGAGTTCGAAAAAGTAGGTTTTTCATTTGTCGCGATTTAGCGTATGGAAAGTTACCGCGAAAGTGGGTGTGACTTACACCACACAATTCAGTTGAATTCAGAGAACACGTAAATAGAAGGTTTAACAATGTGCGACATATTATGTGGGAGTTATTAGCCAAAAACGCTTTTGCATTGAGAATAACGCCACCTGCTGGTCATTTTTGGTGTGTGAGTTACAGGGGCCAGTCTATACCACCCCTTATCAATTTTATTTCCATGAGTGTTATGGTGTTGGCACAGTGCCAAGTATTAAATTAGACAGCCACCAGAGCACCACCTAGAGGCGGATTGGTAAGTCCTTCGTCAGACCTTCTCAGGAGGGCATTGACAATAATTATACCAAGTTTCGTGTTAATCCGCCCAACCAATGTTGAGATATAAAATACTTCAATTTAAAGAGCACCACCTTGTGGTCATCACCCGAAATTTTGCAAAGAGCCTCAGGGGCTCATGTGGAAGTGATAACCTGAGTTTCATGTCATTCGGATACACCAATGTGGAGATATGCAGCACTTCCTGTTTAGAACAAAATCTGCAGGAAGTTGCTATTTAACAACTTGAGTATTGTTTGGACTATCAAAATGCTTTTAATAACTTTTTGTCGGGAGGGTCCACAGATGCTGTGTGCAAAGTTTCATGCCAAGTGAAATTGCCTAGGAGTTCGAAAAAGTAGGTTTGCGACATTTTGCGAATTTGCGAAAAAAAAAAAAAAAAACGTAGGCGGAAATGGGCGACAAAGTATATGGGAGTTATGAGCCAAAACGCTTTCCTTAATAACAGCGCCACCTAGTGGTGGAAATTCAGGATGACAATAGATTATAAAAATTTTCGCCAGGTGTGACTTATATTCCAAGTTTGGTGAGTTTTGGGGTATGTTCAGGCACTGAAAAATGCGATCTTATGGGTGGAAGAAAAAAAAAAAAAAAAAAATCAATAATCGGGAGAAAAACAATAGGGACCTCACAGGTCTCCTGCTCGGGCCCTAATAATCAGGAGAAAAACAATAGGGACCTCGCAGGTCTGTGACCTGCTCGGGCTCTAATCAAAGCTGCAAACAGCTTTGATCTGGCCCTCGCTCCCCCATGCAACCATGGGGGCCTGAGGCATGTGGGGGCTGTGGCGTGAAGCGAGAAGGGAGAAAAAAACTGGCAGGAGCGAAAAAACGCAATGTTTCGTTCATCCACCAGGTGGTGCTACGAGCGTAACCAGATATGGCCAGGTGCATTCAGGGGTGGACCCTCATCACAGATGTGAAATTTCGAGCAAATCAGACAATGCATGAAGGATTTAAGTTGATATTCCATGGCGATGGTTGAAAAGTCGCCACCGCCGCCGAGGCAGCCTGCAACATGACAGGACACGTGTGTCACTGTGGAGATTCATCAGCTTGATCGTCATGTGGCCATAAAATGGAGTTGATCAGGTCAGGAGCTTGAGGTTGGTGTTTGTCAGTGTAAAAGATGGCATTTCCTGTTTCCACAAGGGGGCGCCATGAGCAAGATTGCCTACGAGCATATGGAGGCGTTGAGGGCGGGGCTCTTATCATGTACAGAAATTTTGAAGCAGTTTGGATGAATTATGTGGGAGAGAGAGCTCCTTGAATATGGATGGTGATGGATCAAAAATGGCAGCAGCATAGCAGCCACGCCCTTTGACCTACAGACATGCAGAGCACAACTTTTGATCAGCATGGTCTTTGGATGATCTGTAAAAAATTTGAAGTCGATTGGA
>NW_026081406.1:0-1484 GCF_006386435.1 Epinephelus moara | reverse complement strand
CCAGGGATGTGACAAAGAGTCGGTGTTTGATGACAGTCACAGATTGAGGTGGAGGAGTGTGAACTTTACACAGCAGCGTGGCTCAGGAGACAATGCAATGTCAAAGTGGGTGGTTTGGTGTTGGAGGGTTACAGATACAGTATGACTGATGTTAACTGTTCATCAGAGTGACAGCCTGTGGGGAGACACTGCTCTTGTGCCTGGTTGTTTTGGTGTACAAAGCTCTGTGGTGCCCACCAGAGGGGAGAAGTTGGAATATGTTGTGTACATGGTGTGCAGGATCTGCAGTGATGTNGGGCCTGTCTGTGTGACTGATGTTAACTGTTCATCAGAGTGACAGCCTGTGGGGAGACACTGCTCTTGTGCCTGGTTGTTTTGGCGTACAAAGCTCTGTGGCGCCCACCAGAGGGCAGAAGTTGGAATATGTTGTGTCCATGGTGTGCAGGATCTGCAGTGATGTTTCCTGCCTATTTCCTGACTCTGGACATGTATAAATCCTGAATGGAGGGCAGGTTGGCACCAGTGACTTTTTCTCTGCAGTGCTGACTGCCTGTTGTCGTCTGTTCCCGTCCTGTTTGGTGTCTGATCCAAACCACACAGTGATGGATGTGCACAGAACCAACAGGATGGTTGTGAACATTATAGTGTAATCTGACTTTACCTTTAATTTTCTCAAAAAACACTACAGCCAAACAGAGCTGCTTATTTTTCAATCAGGTGCCAAGTGAGATTCGTTATTGGTGAAGTCGGTGTATTTTATGAGTCAGCCTTCTGTGACATTACTCACAGCAGGGGTGGAGGTCATCACTCCTCAACCTCCAGGAATTTTGGTTTAAAGAGTTTAGCAATCATGGCTGTAAGACCGTGTTCAGCATGATGACTTTCTACGTTTTCATTTAGCTACTTGTTAGCAGCACAAAAGCTTCAAAGTTCACAAGAGGGGTTTTTACTGATGTATTTTATGTCCGTGAACAAAATGTGAAAGTCTCTTTAGTTTGTGTTAACCACAGGCCTTATTTCACTCATTCAAAAACCCACTGACTTTGAAGCGAGGGAACTGGGAGTGCTAAATGCTAACTCATTTCCAGGTTTTAGGACTCACTCCTGGAGCACTCTGTAGTCCAGAGTTTTAAGGACTAAACCTAATTGTATGATCAAATGTCTCTTGGGGAGGTGCTCTTTTTTCATCATTATTCTTCCAATGCTTGTTGTGACACTGACATTTGGACACTATTGTCTCTCAGTGCCAGACCACCTTCAGAATGATGCTGAAAATCAGAATAAATGACTCAGAGATATAGATATAGAGATACAGCTGGTAGACTACAGAAGACCAGAGTAGTAGATGAGAGGAAAACAGAAATGAACAGGAAAATACATCAACAATGTTTTCTACAGGATGTTAATTTCAGGTTTATTGACTTTACTGATACTTCTTTCATTTTGTGGTGCAGTCCTGTTGAATAACAACATCTCCTGATACC
>NW_026081405.1:2063-3984 GCF_006386435.1 Epinephelus moara | reverse complement strand
AATACAGAATATAAGAATTAAAAACATGATGTAAAGTATTTTAATTTAAATAACATTGATACTAATGATATAAACAAATACATCATAAATTCTTAATGCTTGTGCAGCCTGGAAGATACTGTAGGTTTTTGTACAGCTGCTCAACCAACTCCAGTCACTGTGGCTCTCGAGCACAATAATAAACAGCAGAATCTTCAGTCTTCAGACTGTTCATCTGCAGATACACCTGCTGTCTGCTGTTGTCTCTGGAGATGGTGAACCGGCCTTGAACTGACTGAGAGTAGTAGATGTAGCTACTGCTACTACTGATATAAGCAACCCACTCCAGTCCTTTTCCAGGAGCCTGTCTGACCCAGTTCATCTCGTAGCCAGTGATCGACAATCCAGAGGCTGTACAGGTCAGTCTGTGAGATTCTCCAGGCTTTTTAATCACTGGTTCAGATTCTGTCAGAGTCTGACCATCAACACCTGTCAAGACAGCAAAGAAAACCATGAAATGTCAGAAACACAAATGAGAACTATGTCAAGTTAAGATCAAGTAAAATCTTCACCTGCCCAGCAGATAGTTAAAAGCAGCAGTCCTGTCCTATAGTCCATCATGTTAAACTGTGTGTCCACTGTTCTCTGTCCTCCTCTCTGCAGTCAGATAAGTAGAGGTGGAAGATATCTGAGTTTTGCATTGACTCCTCCTCACAGGGAGGAAACAGCTGAAATGGACAAGAATCTCAGCTTGTTACAGGTGGATGTACAGGAGGATTTTAATTGTGTAAAATGTCAATTTAAATTTTATATTAACAATCAGCATTAACATATAACTCAACAGACTATTGATCCACAGGACCTGACTATGATAACAAGTCAGACTGAGAATCTAACATCAACCTGGGCCAATCTCCACACATTGACAAAAGACCACATAGAATACACTGTAATTGTTATGTTGATTTTTGCTGACTGTTTATGCTAATGAAATATCTTTTAATTTAATTACAAACAACTGTTTCAAAATCATGAAAAACATTAGGTTATCAGTTCCAAGGGTCAGTAAATTGCACTTACAGGATAGCTACAATACACAATTAAATTTCAATCTCAGCTGAATTTATTTCATTACTCATAAGCTAAATGCTTAAAAAAAACAACTGTATGCATTGTGTAATTAAGTTTTCATGATGAAATTACATACAATAATGTATCAGTGATTGAAACCTCCAGGTATTTAAATGGCTGATGAGCTGGTGTTGAAATCATTAGTGGTCTGAGGGCTCCTCCTCTGGTGGCTTCATGTTACAAGTGTTCAGGCACTGAGGGGTTTTTGTTCAGGTCTACTGATGCTTTGTGCCACTGTGGCTCTCTGGCACAGTAATACACAGCAGTGTCTTCAGGCTGCACATTCTGTCCGTTTAGAGTCACTGTTTTTGCGGAAGAGTCTAAGCTGAAACTAAACTTGTTCTTCAGTGAATCTTTATAGCGTGTGGTGGATCCAGAAGCTGCCATTCCAATCCACTCCAGTCCTTTCCCTGCAGGCTGTCTGATCCNAGAGTCACTGTGTTGCTGGAAGAGTCTAAGCTGATACTGAACTTGTTCTTCAGTGAATCTTTGTAGTATGAAGCACCGGTGCCTTTCAATCCAATCCACTCCAGTCCTTTCCCTGCAGGCTGTCTGATCCAAGCTGTCCAGTAGCCAAGAGAATAAGAGACCTGACAGGTGATGGTCAGACGTTGACCTGGCTGCACAGTCACAGAGGCTGGCTGTGTCAAATGTTCACACTTCACACCTGTTAATAAGAGAAATATTTTGTAACAAATGATCAAATTAACAAAAGAAGAACTGTTGACTTTGACAAATCCAGAGAGACTCACATCCAGCTGCCAACAGCAGCAGCAGAGCTACAGAGAACATGGTTTATGTTGAAACTGAC
>NW_026081405.1:0-1484 GCF_006386435.1 Epinephelus moara | reverse complement strand
AGCTAAATGTGAAGCCAGATCCCCTGCAGGAGAGACTGAGAGTCTCACCAGGCTTTTTCACTACTGAACTGGAAGGAATGGACTCCATACTCTGACCTGTACAACCTGAGGAGATGAAAGGAGAGAGGAACCACAGAAGAAAGTGAGACAGTCACCTGGGAAGTTTTCTGCTATCACTGACTGACCATCAGTCCATGTTGTCTGATAAAAGATGAAGCAGCAAGAAGCAGGAGAACTCACAGGGCAGAGAGAGAGCAACCAGCAGAAGAGTGAGTGTGTTCATCATCCTGAGGCTGGAGATGTGACCTCTGATGCTCCACACAAAGTACAAGAGCAGTCAGCAGGACAGAAGTACACTGCACACACTGAAGATTTGCATCAGGATATCATGGAGAGGGAGTGGCTCCTCAACTGGCTCTCTGTCAAAGGATTACATCATTCATTTTTTTTTCATTTGCTAATGGAGTTGCTTTCCTTTCCGTGTAGGATACAATAGCAAATTCAGATATATTTGTCTTTGAATAAATTTAGAAAATTCGATTTTTGAGATGAAATAGATGAAATAATGTTTTCACGTCTTCTCTGGGGATGTGTGTGATTAGTCAACTAGTCAATTCAATGCACCTCAAGGAGATGAGCAGCAAGTAGAGAGGAGGAGCTTAGATGGAGGAAACACAGGTGTAAATGTGTCTGTGTGCGTCTTTGACTCCTCCTCACAGGGAGGAAACAGCTGGACTGAAGATATTTAATGAAACTGTTGAATTAATATCCAACAGTCAACCCTCAGTCACCTGTTTTAATATTCATATGTGTTTTAATTTGTGTTAAAGTCTATCAGTATTAACAACACAACCACAGTTATTATAATAATACACAAATGTTAATCTGAGTTCAGACATCTGACACATGAACACACCTGGTTTAATCACATTTGTGAGCTTATAATTCATCTTGGTATCAAGGCTCTGTTTCTCATTAGTCACTTTGAGCATAATGTGCAGCACATGACAGCATTTACAGTGACAGAAATAAAGAGCAGTGTTATCCATCATCTACTAAATTGCTTTATTATCACATCATCCAATCAGCCAGTGTTTGAATATGTATGGGACTGTGGACATTTCACTTTTCTAATGATCTCCTGAACTAGCCAAGTTCACTCTGTTGTCAAATGTTAAAATATACAGAAATCTAATGTGGATATATCAAAGTGCTTTTGCAGGTGGTGAGAAAACTGATGTCATTAAGATCACATTGCTGTTTGTTGTCTGTGGAGGTTTTTGTGCAGCTGTTCCACTGTCTTCAGTCACTGTGCTTTGTCGAGCACAGAAGTAAACAGCAGAATCTTCTGCTGTCAGGCTCTTGACCTGGAGGTACTGAATGCTGCTGGGCACATCTTCAGTCATGATGAAACGGCTTTGAAAGGAGCTGCCATAGCTAGCAGAGTTTCTGCCTGCATCCATTCTCCCCAATCCACTCCAGAA
>NW_026081404.1:0-2318 GCF_006386435.1 Epinephelus moara | reverse complement strand
TTACTGCTTCTTATTTTTTTCTTATTTTCTATCTTATGGTTCTCTTTCTGCCTGTAGTAGTTCTTTCATACTGCAGTTTATGCACCCTCCACCTCCCCCACCACTGCCTAGTCTTTGCTGACTCATAAGCCTCATCAGCCATCAGTCTCAGAGTCATCAGTCACCACCACCACCACCACCAGTGCCTGGACTCTATGGGGGATTTATCTTGCTGCTGTTCAGATGCCCTTCAATTACACTGGAGTCCAAGCACCAAAAATTTTCTGTCTAATCTTTATCATCACATCATCTGTTAATCTGTACACCAGCAATCTGTATTAAACAATTCTCTATCTCTCTATATCTTTCTTCTAACTCACCTGTCTTTCCTGATTGAAATAAGTGTATAAAAAGTCTTAGATCTTTAACATAAACCTGTGGAAAAAATGGGAGCAAGAACAAAATCGTTTTTCGTCAAAATCGTTTTTCGGAAATTTTTGTTCAGTGGACTTTAACAGTTTGATAGAAAAAAAAGAAAACTTCACCCAGTGTCCACTTATTAGCCTTTTGTAGATTTAGGCAAAAAGAGTCACAGCACCAACTTGGAAGGGGTCAAAGGTCACTGACCAGGAGTTAGTGGATGGTCAGAGAAAGATCAAGGAAGACATCCATCTGACACCATCATTTTTGATATAGACAGGGGTAACCTCCATCCACATACAACCATCTGTCTGAAGTTCCATACATTCATCCCGTGTATGTTGATTAAAATGTTTTTACAGCTGAGATACAACTGACCCATCCTCTCCCTTATAAGAGTATCAATCATACAGCTTAAAAATGGGAAAATGACCACCAGCATGGCTGTAGCCAGCTATGAGGTCCTCGGTAAAAATTTCAAAGAGAAAAAAATAGAAGAAGCCCCAAAACAGCATATTAACACACTGGACAGCTTTTATTTTGAAACGACACGCAGGAAGTTATCTGATGTATCGGCGGAATGTGGAAAACTTAAATTTACTTGAAAGGGAGACAATGATACTGCTAGATGACAGACGAGGTGAGTGAACAGTGTTTCCCATACATTGACGAGACTATGCCCTGTCTAATTTGCCCCGCCATAGTCTCCAAAAATCAGCCAAATATAAAATGCCTCCGGTAAATGAACATCACTCTGTAGCGCACTGGCTGGAGCGCCTACGGAGAATTCTTTGGCTTTGATATTTACGTGACAACGGCACGCCTGAACGCAACACAGGCTCCGCTCCATTAGTGCCGTGCTGCGGGCTGGGTCAGGAAAATGCATGTGTGTGTGTGGGTGTGTGTGTTTGTGTGGGCGGGCATCAGGGCGAAACTCCGCTGTGTGCAATACAGAGAGCAGAGGAGAATTGTAAACGTGAAACCATGTGGAGACAGAGACAAAGAAGATAAATAACATAAGGCTATTTAGTTTGTTTAATAAAAGGACAAGGTATAGACCTGTTCAATAGACCTGGATATGAAGCGTCCGTAGCCCCAAATAATATAACGGTAGTTTCTAAAGAGCTAAGACGAATTTTTTTTTAAATAAAAATAAGCAGTGGCGGTCATATAGTTACAAATAGGGGAAACACTGGCCCTCCAGAGGCAGATCAGTACGTTAGTCATTTTTCTTTTGATTACTGAAATGTTTAATTTTTCATTTCATTTTTCACACATAAAAAGCACAAAGATGTTGAAATCTAGGCATATTCTGCCATCATAACTTGGCTTGGGAGCATGCCCCCGGACCCCCCCAGGGGGTGATTTCTTTGTTGTTGTTGCATTACTCTTGCTAGCCTAGAATTTGATAATAATCACATGCAATAATTCAAACCCTTTATTCCAAATTATCTTCAAGCATTATAATATAATGTAATCAATAAGGTCTAATCAACCTCCTTGACCCCCCCTTACAGAAAACTCTTTGGTCATTTTGGTATGAATTTTGCTAAAACTGGTTAAAGGGGTCTCTTTACCTGTCACCTCAATATGTCTCAGTCAAAATGGGTTTCTAGAGTCCTTACAATAGAAAATCTCTCTCCCTCCTCTCTCTCTCAAAAGACCATTACTGTTGTACTAAACCTGCTAGTACAAAGTAGCCTGCCATAGAAGAACTATCACCTCACTGTAGGATTATGTACAGCCTACTATAAAGTAGCTACTAGCTAGAGTGGTCCAAACTGATGTTAAAATGCATATAATTTTTTAGTCAAATAATGTGAACATTTTCTGCAGCTGGGCCAAATGCTCCCAGCGCTTTTTTAAATAATGTGCTGCGTGCAGGTTTTGGGCCGGATCTACTAAGATCCCAGTTTGCG
>NW_026081403.1:0-1171 GCF_006386435.1 Epinephelus moara | reverse complement strand
AGGTATAAACACTACTGTCAGTACTTTATAATCTGCAGATATAAACACTACTGTCAGTACTTTATAATCTGCAGGTACAAACACTACTGTCAGTACTTTATAATCTACAGATATAAACACTACTGTCAGTACTTTATAATCTACAGATATAAACACTACTGTCAGCTCTGTGTATTGATACTGCCAATACTTTATAAACAAACCTGATGCTAACTGTTAGCCGTTAGCTGTGACAGAGTGCCGGCGAGTGGTGCCGGGTATGTTCCGGGTATTTATCGGTAGAATTGTGTCTCTTACCACTGCAGCTGGTTCATGTCTCCTCCCTCTGTGTCTCCTCTCTTTAATGTCTCTTAGTTACTTATTATTTTTAATTGATTGTAGTTTATTCCGCGTCTTCCCTGAGTCCTCGTGCAGCAGCGGCTGTGCTGCCAATGGCTCCTCTCTTCGCGCATGTGCAGCAACAGCAGCGGACGGGAGGCGAGAAGGGACAATTCCCTTTCGCGTTTTGTTTCCTTCTCCATAGACTGAACCAGATACTCTTACGAGAGTACTCTTACTTAACAGTTGTATCCGAGTATTTTACGCTTTTAAAATTTGTAGCTGCAGTGAACAGAAATTTGTCTGTCTGTCTCTCCGTCTGTCCCTCTTTCTGTCTGTCTGTCCCTCTCTCTGTCTGTCTGTCTGTCTGTCAGTCTTTCTGTCCCTCTCTTAGAATCAGAATCAGAATCAGAAATACTTTATTGATTCCCAAGGGGAAATTATTTGCGCTACAGGTGCTCCTTGCAAGAGTGGAAAGATAAGTGAAAACATAAGAAATTTAACAAGAGTATTTACAAATATATAGTTCAAATACACAGGATTATTAACAAAAAATAAAAGTAAATATATATGTACATATACATATATATATGTATATATTGTAACCTAAACAAGATTATTTACACAATATATTTAGTATAAATAGATAATACACAGAATATTTACAGCCAAGGTGAAATGGGGTTATTGCACAAGTTACATTAAATTATTGCACATGTTGACAGTGGGTGAAATAGTCTCAGGGCCACTCAGAGGGAGGAGTTGTACAGTTTGATGTGTGTCTCTCTCTGTCTGTCTCTCCATCTGTCCCTCTTTGTCTGTCTGTCTGTCTGTCTGTCTGTCTCTCCATCTC
>NW_026081402.1:0-1513 GCF_006386435.1 Epinephelus moara | reverse complement strand
GAGAATTCAGGAAATGAGATCTTAGAAGACCAACTGCCTCCCCACAAATGGCTGCCCAAAAAGGCTTTTCACCAGGCTGTGCCTTCTGGGTTTGCCCCGTGTGCAAGGAAGGTGCGTAATGTGAATGTGGAAGTCAGTAGATGTGAATGTGGAAGCCAGTAGATGTACTTGCACTAATGGAGCAACTCTGAAAACTGTTCAATTACATTCATGTTTTCTGTTTCTGTAAATCAGGAAGTCAAGATCAAGGCGCAGTGGAAGGAAAAAGAAAAGGAGGAGGAGGATGTGTATGTGACAATGGAATCCATTCAGAAGTAATTGTGTCAAAAAGAAATGTTTTGAGCAACAAGTTCTGTGTTTGTATCTGCTGCCTGTGTTACATTACATTTTGTCCAATGGAAGGGCAACCTTAAGGACACTTTTCATGTTTTGTTAAATGGAAGCTCACCCTTGAGGGCACTCAGAAACCGAATTCCGGAGTCAGGAATTTTGAGTTGCAGGGGTGAGAAAACTAAAAAGAGCACCAGCTGTATCTAGCAGGGCTCGTTGAAAGAAGTAGGAAGTTCAGAAGCAGCACTGACCGCATGGTGAGTTAGAGTCATTATTTCTGTTTATCGGCACCCTTCAAGGCACTTTATTTGACGTTTTGTCCACAGGAAGGGCATGTTTGAAGGCACTTTTTGTGTTTTTTTTTCAATGAAAATGCACCCTTCAGGGCCTTTTTTTAAAATGTTTTGTCCACTGGAAGGGCACATCTCAGGGCACTTTACATTGTTTTGTTCATGTTGTCAATGGTCATGTTGTTTTATAGGAGGACTCTGCAATTTTGGTTGTCCTCACTTTTTCTTTTTTTCTTGTCCAAGGAAATAAAGGTTTCCAACAGTGTTTTGCATATTTATCTCCTCCTCCTGCTTTTAGTTTTGATAAAAATTCTAGAAAATGTACAAAGAATTTTGTTAAACTTTCAAGACCATTGAATAGCCATATAGAAATCCTAGAGCACTCTCAGAGAAACAAGTTCCCAGGGAAGGGTTGCTGCATCAAAGACAGGTTGTGTGTCAGTCTAGGTGGTTGCTGCATCAAAGACAGGTTGTGTGTCAGTCTAGGTACATATTATGATGAGTTATGAAGCCAGGAAGTGCTTCCAAATTCTCATCTATGGGGGTGCTTGTATATGCAAATCTGGAAGAATTTCAAAGGCTGATATTTCAAAGACAGTGGGTGGTAGCAGACTGATTCCAATCAGAAATGGAAGCTTGGAGATTGCTGCATCAAACACAGGTTTCTGTGTCAGTCTAGGTACATGTAATGATGAGTTATGAAGCTGGGAAGTGCTTCCAAATTCTCATCTATGGAGGTGCTCATACATGCAAATCTGGAAGTATTTAACAGGCTGATATTTCAAAGACAGTGGGAGGTAGTGGGCTGATTCCAATCAGAAATGGAAGCTTGGAGACTGCTGCATCAAAAGCAGGTGGCTGCATCACTCTAGACACACGTAATGGAACTAGTC
>NW_026081401.1:0-1461 GCF_006386435.1 Epinephelus moara | reverse complement strand
AAAATTGTAAAAGTTTATGTCATTTTACTGTTTTCCAAATTATGCAAATTAGCAAAAAATCTAGTCAGGCGGACCTTATGGTCCCCAGAGGCTTTTTTGTAGAGCACATTGAGCTGGACCTGTGTGTCAAATTTCAAGTCAATCAGACTTATGGTGTGAGGAGCGTGGCCTCCCAAAAAAGTCATTTTTAAGCCTTAATTACAGCGCCAGCATGTGGCCAACTGGGCTCATATTTTAATAAAAGTTGATGCACATCATTTCCAATCATTGGGCCAAGTTTCAGGTTTCTGGCTCATTCCAGCTCACGGGAATTTGAGCTCAAGCGGCAGACAACAAAAAATAATAACAAACCGGTTAATAATAAAACCGGTTTATTATTAATAATAATAAACCGGTACAATCTTAGAAGGGTTCTACCCCTTCGGGGTTAGAACCCTAATAATAATAATAATAATAAACCGGTACAATCTTAGAAGGGTTCTACCCCTTCGGAGTTAGAACCCTAATAAATGTGCAAAGTAAAATTTATAGATAGAATTAAGAATAGTAGTGGTGACATAACTGTGGAAATTAATCGCAAAGTCACTTTTATGCTATAGATCTTTTTCTCAGCCAGTTATATTCTCTTCTCACCTGTGAAGACCCTGCATGATCATCCTTGCTGGCCTCTGGTCCACTGTCTCCTCCCTGACCCTGCTCTTTCTATTGTGGCAATAAAGATTAAAAAAATATATGTGGAAAGCAAAATTTTGAAATAGAATTAGGAATAGTAGTAGTGAAATTGCTGTGGAAATTAACCTCAAAGTCACTTTTATGCTACAGATATTTTTTCTCCACCAGTTATAATCTCTCCTCACCTGTGAAGACCCTGCATGATCATCCTTGCTGGCCTCTAGTCCACTGTCTCCTCCCCGACCCTGCTCGTTCTATTGTAGCAATAAAGATTTAAAAAAATATGTGCAAAGCAATAGTGAGCACAAGTTCTGTGCATAAATTAAGGAGGAGTGGGTTTATTCCTAGCATGAAACTAGCTAGCAAGCGATTTAACATAGGTAACAATAACCTTAGTATTCTTGTTAACTAGCTTAACTTGATATATTGGCATCTATTAATTAGTCATCATTTAGCTAACATTATCTACATGCAACAGCATTACTGAGCTTACACGGTTTGTTTGGAAGAAACTGTGCAAGGTTTTTTGCTTCTTGCTGGCTGGTTTGCTGAACATAGTTAACACAGCAGCAGCACTGCCCAGCAGCACACGTCTCATCTGTGTATGCCGCCTGGCACCACCTACTCATGGTGTGTTTAAAGACGGCTCAGAAAAACACGTTACCACATGTTAAAAACAAATTGAACGGTTCTAACAGCTGTAAAAAGTGCGGGGAACAGAGGGCACAGACGTATTGGGGGGCGGCAGTAGCTCAGGGGCGGCAGTAGCTCAGTCCATGGGGACTTGGG
>NW_026081399.1:0-2768 GCF_006386435.1 Epinephelus moara | reverse complement strand
GCTACGCTCCCCTACGCGACCCTCCAGCAGATAGAAACTACATGAAATAGTGTGCTAAACAAGCACAATGTGTTTTTAAATGAATGAACCATTATCAGAGGTGATATGTGATGATTTCTTTTCATGCATTTACTCATGTTTATCCGTGACATTGTGTAAATGTCCGTGGCGGACATTTGAAAGCGAGTTGATGACAAACAGTACAGTAAACTTGTAGATAACTCAAATATATGTAATAACTTAGGTGGAAAATGCTTTAACATCCAATGCAGCCTCTCGGCTCAGCAAACGGTAAACAACCCCGCTGGCTTCTCTACGTTTCGTTTCCGTACGCAGTCAGTGGAGCCCAAATGAATATGCTGCGACGCTACGCTGACGTGACGCTTACGTTTGCAGCCGGTGGAGCCCGGCTGTAAGGTTCTGCTCGTTAGTAATTAACTCCCCCCCCCGGACCACACCACCACAAATAGATTCCTGTCCTGTGGGAAACACTGCTATGTTCCCACATTTCTTGGACATTTTCAAAATTAGGTCTTGTGTTCCTACATTTCCCTTCAATTTAAGCCCTATCCTCCCACAAGATTTTTTGGAAGCACTTTATAGTAAATGAATGAATGAGTAATTTTATTTCGATCAGCAGCCGCAGAAATCGTCACAATCACAATCATTACAAGAAAAAATAAAATACTGTAGGCTGATCGAAAAGGGTTTCGGCTGAAGCTGAGCTTATAGATACCGAACCCTTGTTTTCATTTCCTTAAGTCAGACAAACAAAACCAGATAAGTACAAATTCACATACAGTATACACATGTAATACAATCACACGCTACATATATGCATATACATACCTACATACACATACACATACATATACATACATACACACACATGCATATGTACCTGAGTACATACATTATGTATGTACATATTTATGTTTGTGGGTACATGTGCGTATGTACCCACGAACATAAATATGTACATACATAATGTAGGCTACCTACATAACTTATGTGTCTACGCACAAACAAATATCAGACAAAACAGAAAAAAAAGAAATCTTATAGTAATATTCTATATTTTTCAAATATGTTAGTTTTAAATTTTGTTTTTAAATGGACAACACTTTTACTCTCTTTAATATCCACTGGCAAACTATTCCACAGTTTCACTCCATAGACTGATATGCACATACTTATCAATGTGGTACGAAAACTTAAGTTCCTTCTCCTTCTTAGGTTGTACCCTCCATCTCTATCCCCAAACATTTTTTGAATGTTTCCTGGAAGTAAATTCTGCCTTGCTTTATACAAAAATAGGTTGGGTGTAATTGGTTACCAAATTGGGAGAAAGGGGGATAAAATCTGATACAAATTCATGAAAAAGGAAATGTGGGAACATAGGGCTGTGGGAACACAGGCACGCTCCCGCTACAACGCTACAGTCATCATCATGCTAGCTAGGCTAATACTAAAAGAAAATCCTGTTTTCATAAAAGGAAAGGGAGAAAGGAGAGAGAGGAGAGGCAAAAGTAAAGGGTGTCAATATGTGACCCAGTTTTTCTCCAAGACAGGTGGGTAGCCTATAGTGTGTGAGTGGTAGAAATGAACCTGTTAGCTTAATGTCCATACTGAAGTAAGCTAGCTACAGACTAGCGTTAGCCTACACTTTACTCCTTTTTAACCTACATTTAATCAGTGCAGGTAAATGTTTAGCAAGGTATTCATATTAAATCAGTTGTCCTTGTCCCTTTTACGAGACTCAACAACAGATCAGTCAGAAGCAGCAGCAGGTGAGCAACATTGTGTTGAATGACATGTCAGTTGGCAACATTGCAGGGAGTCTGTGGGAATTTCTCTCTCTCTCTTTTAATGACAGAAATTCAAACAAATAATTTTTCCACATAATGATTATTATGAAACAAAAACAGCCTACAACTGTCTGTATTTGATGCTGGACAGTTGGACACATTAAGTAGCCTAAGTCAGCACCTCCATGAGGCCTTTTAATATCAGTTTCCATTTCCATTTGATTGCTGGCATATATGTGCAGCTAAATTAAAAAATCTGCTGTTTTAATTATTTTGAGATTATCTTAATTTATTCTGATTGAAAATTTAATGTAGGGGAGACCGGGGATGGTTGTAACATGGATTAGTTGTAACACTTCCAATTTATCCAATCAGGAACAAGTTACAAATCATCTGAATCGCTCTGCACATGCTCAGTTTAGTCCTTATTCCACATGTGAGGAAGCTGCACCTTGTGGCAAACACAGCTAATTTTAGAGGGAAAAAATTAATTTTGAGGTAAGAAAGATTTTTCTTCCGGTTCTTTTTGTAATAGCATTGCCTCCTTTGTACATAAACTCATCAAACTCAAATCATGTTAATTATGTGTTTGTGTAGATATTTTCCATGCAAGTTGTTAGTGATAATGTTTTTGTCGTTGGTTGTAAGACAAGTGAGTTCATGCCTACAACAGTGTGGGTTAGTTGTAACAACATCAGTATGGGTCAAGACAAATCAACTCGCACAAACCAACAACGACCCAGGCTGTCAAAGAAAACATCAGGAAAGAAAAAACAGAAAATGCATAACATCATGCCACAGGACACAGATTCCTCAGATGATGATGACACTTTCTGCATTGTGTGCATGGAACACTTCAAAAACTCAAAACCAAGAGAAGTCTGGGTTCAGTGTACAGCCTGTAGTCTGTGGGCCCACGAAGCCTGCACTCCAGGAGGGCCACACATTTGTCACCACTTT
>NW_026081398.1:0-2373 GCF_006386435.1 Epinephelus moara | reverse complement strand
AAAAAGCCAAATGAACTCAGATCTGTCATTTTTTTTTTAGAACTCAACTATTTTCCAATCCTTTTTTTCCTTGTTTTTGACAATAGTGGTTGCATTAAAAATCAATATGAAAAGGAAATATGTCCTTATGTTGTGTTTTCAACACCATTGGTAGGCTGAATTCTCATCACGAGTGAATAAAGTCAAGTCAAGTCAACTTTATTTATACAACTCACGTTGACCAAAGTGCTGAACATATAAAAAATAAAAAATAAAAAATGAAAAAATACAGAAGAAACACAATAACACAAAAACCAGAGCCATAGCAGCAACATACATAAATACATATATCAAGGCACAAATAAGCACAGAGTGGGAGATTAAAATATCATGTCAGGGGGATACAAATGCTTTTGAGAAGAGATATGTTTTGAGCCTAGATTTAAACGAGTCAATGAAGGGGCAAATCTGATAGAAGGGGGGATGGTGTTTCTGAGTCTGGGGGCTGCGACCGCAAAGGCATGGTCACCCCTGTGTTTAAAATTGGAGCGTCGTACCGCTAGGAGCCCCAGGTCAGCCGATCTGGAGATAGTATAGGGGGTTAAAAGTTTTGTGAGGTAGGTGGGGGCCAGACCATTCAGGAATTTATATACAAACAGAAGCAGTTTAAAATCAATTCTGAATTGAACAGGTAGCCAGTGGAGAGAGGCCAGGATGGGGGTGATACGGTCTCTCTTACAGGTTCCTGTTAGAAGTCTGGCTGCAGCGTTTTGTAGCATTTGTTAGCGGGGGAGAGATGATTGATTGATTCCGGTGTACAGTGAATTGCAGTAATCCAGGCGGGTGGAAATGAAGGCGTGGATGACTTTTTCTAGGTCCTTGAATGTGAGGAATGGCTTGAGTTTTGAAAGGGTGTAGAGTTAGAAAAAAACGGCTTTAACTACTGAACTGACCTGTTTATCAAACTTGAGTGGTGAATCAAAAATGAAACCAAGGTTTTTGATGTGAGGTTTGATGAAAGTGGACAGGTTGCCAAGACTGTTGGATATCAGGTAGATGTTGTCAGAGGGGCCGAAGAGAATGATTTCTGATTTACTGTCATTGAGTTGAAGGAAGTTTGCTGCCATCCAGGACTTTATTTCATTAATGCAGTTGTGGATGTTGGTGAGTTTGGACTGGTCGTTAGGTTTGAGGGGAAGATAAAGCTGGGTGTTGTCAGCATAACAGTGGAAGGAGATGTCGTGTTTTTGAATGATTTGACTGAGGGGGAGCATGTATATGGGGAAGAGAATGGGACCTAGGATTGAACCTTGTAGGACCGCAGGAGAGGGTAGCTGAGGGGGAGGAGAGTGTGCCTATGTTTACGGAGAAGCTTCTATTGTTGAGGTAGGATGTGAACCAGTTCAGAGCAGTGCCATTAATACCAGAGCCATGGTGGAGAAGGTCTATTAGTATGTTGTGGTCTATTGTGTCAAATGCTGCGCTGAGGTCGAGGAGAATGAGGATGACACCGTTATTGAAGTCGATGGAGAGGAGCAGGTCATTGTGGACTTTTTCTGTGCTGTGGTGAGGCTTGAAACCAGATTGAAATTTTTCCAGGATGTTGTTATGGTGTAGGTAGGGGAGCAACTGATTGAGGATGGCCTTTTCGAGAACTTTTGACAGAAATGGTAGTTTGGAAATAGGTCTGTAGTTGCTGGGTAGTGTGGGATCAGTGTTGGGGTTCTTCAGAAGTTGCTGAACGATTGCGTGCTTGAAAGAGGTTGGGACGGTGCCAGTGATGATGGAGCTGTAATAACATACTAGAGTGAAAAGAATGCATCAGAATTCTTTAATGTTGAAAAAATGATTGATATCTGGATGTTGCAATAGGTGCATAATTAATAAATTTATTAACTTCAGTGAGTGCATAATGAAGAGTTTATGAATGTCAACAAGACACTGTTCCCACTTTAGATCCAGTAGCTGCAAAGATGCATTATGAGCTGTTACTAAGTGCATATTAATAATTTATTAACGTTTATACGACACTGTTCCCACTTTAGATCCAGTAGCTGCAAAGGATCATTATTTACTATTAATAAATGCATAATTAAGCATTTATTAATGTAAAATGGCATTTATATTAACTTCTTATAGTCTCATTAATGTTACTAAACACCTTATTTATTTCACCTTATAGGGTCTTATAGGGTCTTATAAACCAGTAATAAATGTGGTTATTATTCAGATTCAGATTCACTTTATTTGTCATTTCCCTGAGTATTTACATACAAAAAGAAACGAAATACTGTTTCTCATGAGCTACACGGTGCATTAAAAAGACTAGTAATAAATAAGTTAAAAGGACTAAAAAACAAAAAACACAAAAAAACAAAAACAGACATCAACAAA
>NW_026081397.1:708-1143 GCF_006386435.1 Epinephelus moara | reverse complement strand
ATTTTTTCTTGGGCAAGTCAAGTCAAGTCAAGTTACAGGTTATGTCAAGTCAAGTCAAGTCCTGTAATAGGTCAAGTCAAGTCAAGTCACCTTATTATTGTAATTTTACCTGCAGAATCTGATCTTAATAAAGTGAAAAGACAAGATATAAGTAACTGTCAGTAAACATTGACTACATCGCTGCAATGTTTACTTTGCAGGGTTGACCCCCATGCTGTCACCCTCCAGCATCGCAGCTCAAGTTACACTGCGCATGTGCAATCCCCCCATGTTTGACCCCGTGTCTCAGCCTTCTCTTGAATAGCCTTGGTACGGGCAGCCGCTGAAAACTTTATTTAATGTCTACAAGCTTCACTTCATTTGAGTTTTGATTAAGGATGGGTACCGAAACCAGCACTGATCTCCTCCACACACACACACACACACACACACACA
>NW_026081397.1:0-572 GCF_006386435.1 Epinephelus moara | reverse complement strand
CGGCCAAAATCACCCATTTAGCTCATTTAACCCTGTGTTGCTCGTTCATAAAACGTACAGCCGGTCTTGTGATGAACTGGTCGAAATGTTCGCTCACGTTTTCTGGGGTTAATGTTAGCAAATAAATTAAAAAACAAGTTCCACCAAACCGACCCACCCCCCACCCCACCCCCGTACTGTATCAAGCTAACGTTAGCTAACTACCGACAGACCAGATAATATTACTTATTAACTACTTAGAAGTCTTTTATTTTTTGTCAAGTCAAGTCACAAGTCATCAAAACAGCGACTCAAGTCGACTTGAGTCCAAGTCACAATGACTCGAGTCCCCATCTCTGGTTATTGATATATTTAAAGAGCTGAAGTTGAAAATTTAAACATCTGACAAAAATCCAGACCCTCATTTCATATGCATTAACACAGTTAAAATGCTCAAAAAAAGAAAGTGATCTGGACACAAATGGCCAGGATAGAGCCCAGAGGGTTAAGGGTCAGAACTACAAGGACAAATATGTTGGAGATTAAATTTTTCGGGTTTTTAAAGGGACATTGTGTAACATTTTAAGTTGTTT
>NW_026081396.1:0-1325 GCF_006386435.1 Epinephelus moara | reverse complement strand
AAAGAGACTGGGCTGGATTATGAAGTTTGCACTGAAAGTACTAGGTAATTTCCCCAAACTTACAGGGAAACTAGGCAGTACTTTCCACCTAAGTATAGAGTAACAATGGGGACCGGGCTGACTTATGAAGTTTGCACTGTTTTCCCGTCCTTAGTCTGTAGCTTGTCACTCAGATATTAACCCATTAAAACAGTTAGTTCAATGCTTCACAAGGTAACAATATTACCAGAAAATAATACAAAGATGAATCGAAGTGTCCCTGACAAAAAATAACAGAGTTCCACTGGTTGTCTTATTCAAGTCTCAAGTTTCATTCAGTTTTGTTCCTTCTGTTATAAACTGTTCAGTTTAGTTTTAATTATTTATTGTGACAAATGCACTTTTTAAGTCACAAGTCAAGTGGAAAAGGTCGTCGTGATACTACTACCACACTGGAGTGTGACGCTCTGTAAACATATATATATGTTTGGAATAAAACATTCAATTTAATCATGTTCAATTATGTTTTCTTATTGTATGCTAAAATTGTCTGATGACATGTTGCATGGTATTAGTTTGTGACATGAAAGTGAATAGAACCAAACACCTAATCTTGGGTCCCTTGCTTTAACATCAGAGGGACATAGGTCATGTAATGTTTGACATTGTTTACAGAGAAAGTTCAGTATACTTTCACTGTAAGTAGAGTTTATTTCTTACAATATTCCCGTATCATCCCTCAGTTGACTTCAAGTTGCTTGAATGTTTGTTTGTTTGTCTGTTTTTACCTGTCAATCTAACTACATCACTCTGGCATAGTCTTATTGATCAAACAAGGTGTCAATCACAGTCACTGTGCTTAGACCAGCTGTCATTGGTCAAACAGGGAGGTGCACACTTCCCATTGGTTAAAGGTAGAAAGTCCCACCTCTCAGTGAGGAGCTTGTACTCATAGGCGCAGAAATGACACGAGCAGACGACAAAGAGAAACGAGTGAAATTACACAATGTCTACGGTGTGAAATGTTGATGTAAATACATGGGGTGGGGATGGGAGTTTTACTGCGTTTATCAACGTCTTGGTGAGTTAATGCTAACGCAGCTAGCGATGTTAGCTCGTGCTGCAGATGATATCGGCGCCTGCCGCCGTGTAAAGTGTGTGCTTCCCTCTGTTACACCACACTAACTTGGCGTTGCGACCTACTCGTAACTGTAAAGTGCTACAGTTGTTTTGCCTCGAGGTCGTTGGCATTTGTATTTGTGTTAGTAGTGTACTGTATACATTTGCACCATTACAGTTGGTTATGGATGTCATTAACGATGAATAGTCAAGCGTAACACAGTGTG
>NW_026081395.1:0-1226 GCF_006386435.1 Epinephelus moara | reverse complement strand
GTGACGTGTGTGGTTGTGCTGCTGCCGTGGTCCTACCAGATGCCTCCTGCTGCTGCCTCCATCATTAGTCATTAGTCATGCTTCTACTGTTATTATACACATATGATTATTGTCACACATGTATACTGCCAGATATTAATATATACTTTCAACATATTGTACCACAGTAGCCAGAACTATAACTATAATATTACTTTCATTAATGTTGTTGTAAGCTACTGTCATTACTGTCTGTCCTGCATCTCTCTCTCTCTCTCTCTCTCTCTGTCTGTCTCTCTTTCTGTCTCATTGTGTCATACGGATTACTGTTAATTTATTATGCTGATCTGTTCTGTACGACATCTATTGCACTTCTGTCCGTGTTCCCCCGTTAAAGGGTTTTTTTGGGGGAGTTTTTCCTTATCCACTGTGAGGATCCAAAGGACAGAGGGATGTTGTATGCTGTAAAGCCCTCCGAGGCAAATTGTGATTTGTGATATTGGGCTTTATAAATAAAATTGATTGATTGATTGAGTTATGTCAGCAGCACATGCTCAATGTCACACGAGACATCACCAGATGTATTAGTGATCTAGAGACTGATATCGTGGAACTGCAACACTTGAGTGTGTCCACAGGAAATCGAGGATATATTGAAATCCTCAAAACCAAAAAGATGGCATTAGCCAACCTGCTGGACAAAAAGGTACAAGGTTAGAACTACAGAGTATGCAGCAATATAGCATCGGTTTCAAAGTAAATATCAGAAATTTCTTGGAAAACTGTTAGGAGATATCAGAGACAAGCAGTCAAAAGATAAGACATTTTTGACTTGAGCATCTTAGTGATAAATCCATCATTAATGGAGCTCCGATACTATGATTCACCAAGACAACAGGGGAGAAAACTTCCGGGAAAAAATACACAGCTACGGTCATAAAAAGAATCACTGAGAGTTAATGCGTAACTCATATTACTTTCTTTTCATATTAGCCTTTGAGAAAGTCATTAAATGTTGTTCAATGTTTTTAATAATTGGGTGAAAATGAAATTTAAAAACAGACCCATGATTGCTCCTCACTTTCGTTTTATTCATATTCCACATATTAAACAAAGTAAAAGTTTACTCAGTCGCTATTTCAGCTTGAGTAGCTTTTACCACCAACAGATGCTGATTACCACACATATAGTCTCCTAACATCCTGTTGAGTAAATGAACATGTGGAAAAAAGCACAGGTGGTGGTCA
>NW_026081394.1:1764-5280 GCF_006386435.1 Epinephelus moara | reverse complement strand
TTGTGCCACGTGACCGCTCTACAACGCAGTCCACATGGGCTTATTATTCAAAAACAAAACTGTACACAATGCTTTGTGCCACGTGACCGCTCTACAATGCAGTCCACGCAGGCTTATTATTCCCCTTCTATCGCTGTGATTTCACTGCTTAAGTTCCACCAGTTGCAGGCCGACACATCCAAGCTTCTACACCGCTCTCCTAGGAGGGTGCGGGATGCCTATAGCTCGGCGACAATTGGCTTCTATCTTAAGGCAAAATTACACAGCTTCCTCTTTTTCTTCCCCACAGAACACGACCACCGCTCAGGCACTGAGAGAGCAGGAATTTCAGTCACCTCTAATAGACTCTACACAACTCTCTCGCCCCGTAAAACAGCTGGTTGTCGGTAAGCCACCCACACAACAATATCCCCTTAAAAGACTTATTTATTTACACTCCCAATATCAGGGTGGTTCTGCGGACCACTGAATAGATGTCTCAACATGAGCGATAGTATTCAGTGTTAGGGATCACATGGAAAACGCTCCCCTGCCCGTAGAACTCTGTAACCTCTTTTTTGTGTTGTAACAATCTGCAACCTCCAACCTCAGACAACCCGTGTCTTCAGACTATATTCTCAGCTGTCCAAGGAGCAACCTTATGGGTTCCCCCCCGAGCTTATCCACCTCAGGACACTCGTCTTTTTCTTTTTTAGAGATTAGATGGAAAACCTAATCTCAGGGCTTTTCACCTGACTATGTTTCATATTTAGGAGTCAAATTTATGATTTGCTCCAGGGCCTTTCACCCTGTCCTGTCGAGGTGTTGACTATGTTTCGTATTTAGGAGTCAATTTTATGATTTGCTCCAGGGCCTTTCACCCTCTGCCCCGGGGCATTTCACTTTTGTGTTTTGTTTTAATTTTATTCCTTTACATTTTAGACTAGGAGACTTTAGTACAATGACAACACAAGTTTTAGTGTTTCCAATTGCAGAACTTCGATAAAACAGGCGTCTGCTTACCTTCTTTTTAGGCCGCGGCAAGTGTTGTCACGATACTGCTGTCCTCCGCTGTTGAATGTCTTTTGTCCCGTCACTCCTCCGGCTTCATCACGTCGGGGTCACCAAATGATGGACTAGGGGCTCATCCTACTCTCCAATGTGCTATGTGTGAGCTCAGTCCTGCGTGTTCTTTAATGAAGCAATAGGAGAAGATATTCGGTCTCAGTTAATGTAGTTTATTAAGCAGTAAAGGAATAAAATTACAGAGCTCTGGGTCTCAACTTCACGTCCCTGACGAACAACAAAGGTGTGTCAGTTCACGAAGTCTGACCTCCTGTCCTTTCCCTGACCCAGTATATTTGAGCGTAACAGAGTGTCATTGTGCACGCAAGGCGTTGTCCTCTTCTCATTGGCAGTTCCACTTCCTCCTTCACCACACCACGCCCCTGCCTCGTGTTAATCTGACTCCTTCCCGCTGGCGGTGGGGGCGTGGTTCCTGTTTTGAAAGACAAGAGAACAACACAACTCCCTACACGTGCTGTACCTTACTATCTGTACATCACTTTCTATTCTTTTTACCATATATGAAACTAATTATCTAAGCATTGCGGTATGTGCTCCTCAGACTTCATGTCTCTTCCTCTCCTGTACTTCTCCACTTCTGCAAAGCAAACACATTCAGATCAGCTGAAATCATCTCAGTATTCTCATTGTTCACACATCTAAAACTTATATCGTGAAACACAACTTATGGTAAAACACATCAAATCATTCTATTCCCAACAGCGTTTAGAGGGAATACATTTCTGTTATAACGGAAACGTGGGCACAGCTATCTATATAAAATACACAGACTAACTAACTAACTAACTAACTGATTGACTAACATAAACAACTGAAAATTGAAAAAAATTAGCTTGCACCGTTAGCTCCAGTAAAGGAAAGCATGAAGGAAAGTGGCTGACCGGAAGTCATGCACAAAAAAACGGAAGTTGATCACTATTTACTTCCGTGTTTGAAAATAAGGTGGATACTACATATTAATTTCTTAAAATGACAATGAAAAGACGCAGGGCTGGGCTGTGTATATATTGGTTTATTCTAAATGCATGTATACAACACAGTACAACAGCTAAGGCGAGCGGAGGTGGTGACATCATCAAGTTTGCAGCTGTTCCAAAAGCAGAAATGACTGTACTCCCGTCCTTCTGTCCTCCCGTTCTTGGGAAGTCCGGACTCATGCGTGGACTTGCCAAGTCCACAAGTCCAAACTGCTGAACTTGAGTAGGCTATTGAGAAACGCCTAGTGTTTCGATCCCTTGACATCTGCAAAGACTTGAAGATTTTCATTGATTGATTATTATTAATCAATTATTGTTTTGATACCCCTACGTTTTGTATGTCTTGTATCAAACAGAGCAGACAAAAAAAAGTAAATTAAAAATAAATAAATAAATAAAAAGAGGGGAAATTAAATCCTCTCCATCAGCCTTGTATCTTTTAAATATATAATTAGATGATTGAGTATATTATTTGACTCTACTCCGAGCAGGTTCCCTATATTTAAACATATCTAGGCTTTCTCTGCTGCTGTCATCAGTGCCCTCCTTTCCTCCTCATATGCTCTACACTCCAACAGAACATGCTGGACAGATTCAGACTGACCACAGTGATTACATTTGCCATCAGGGTGTTTACCTATTTTATGTAGTGTATTATTCAATCCTGTGTGCCCTATCCTAAGTCGTGTGATGACTGCCTCTTCCCTCTGGCTCCTGCCCATCCTTCTTCCCAACCCAACCTGTTTCTGTATATTATATAGGTGTCTTCCCGTGTCTTGGATGTCCCAGTGTTCTTGCCACACTTTTCCCGCATGTTTCTTAATTACTGATTTACCCTCTGCCCTACTTAACGGAATTTCTGTATCTACAGTGTGTGATTTAAGTGATTGTTTGGCCAGAATATCTACCCCTTCATTTCCTTCTATTCCTACAGGAACCCAAATAAAGCAGACCATCAGACCCCTCTTGTGTATTCTGTACAGTAGATTATGTATTTCAATTATGAGATCTTGCCTACATGACTTCATGGTTTTGATACTTGTAAGTGCTGCCCAACAGTCTGATGCTATGGTTGTTTTCTTCTATCCAGGGGCGATTCTAGGATCACAGGTTTAGGGGTGCTGAGCACCCAGAGAGCTGCCTGGCCAGGCAAGATAAATTTTACTGTTTTGTACATTTTAACTCAATTTCATTCTCACATTTGTGAGAGTAAAGCACAACACTTTTTGGGAAAGTCTGTGACTAAACCATCAAATCTGATAAAGGTTATTTAAATGCTGAGCCACAGCAAAAGAGGAATGGATTGGAATCATACAAGAAACATATTGTAACCCTAATTTCTGGGGGAGGACAACTCATATTGATACAGCAGCTCCTCAACATACACATAAACAGTATGTATGTTTCTGGAGTAAACCAGCCCCCTATAGTGAGTACCAAAAATACCAAAAATGGACCTTGGACTTATTTTTTG
>NW_026081394.1:0-1014 GCF_006386435.1 Epinephelus moara | reverse complement strand
AAAGAGGGTGGCAGGAACAGGAACCTTGGCTCACTTCATTTATTGATAGCTTTAGTAGTTTAGTAAAAGTAATTTGTAATTACATGTATTTAATATACCAGTCACATTTCATTTTTTCAGCAAAATGAGTACTTTTACTTTAATGCCAAGTAAAAATTGAATTTCCCCTCAGGGGGATTAATAAAGTATATAAATAAAATAAAATAAATAATAAAATAAATAAATTTAATTGATATTCTTCTATACTTTTTAAATGCATGTCTAAATGAACTAATGAAGCCTACAAACAACTTCACATCAGTTGCTGAAGCTAGCGTGCATGTACACACACACACACACACACACACACACAAGCAAGCACCATACCGACCATACACAGCTGAAATGCACTGAAGTAAACTTCTACATGTCCGTTAGCTTTAGCAGCCGATGTTAAGTAGTTTTAGACGATATTATTGTTTCCAATGGCTGCCCGTTGCGACTCGCAAGCAACCGTGTGAGGGGGGGAACAGACACTGAGATACAGTATGAAGATGGCGTGTTTATCAAGCATCAACAGTGGTGTCTTTAAAACTTCAGCATAGAGGATTTCACATTTGTTACACAGCACAGAGTGGAGACTTCAGGCAGACAGGCAGAGAGAGACGGCTGCATGAGAGCCAAAGGAGCATGTTTTAATTAAAATAAACGTATTTTAATTAAAATAAACATATTTTATCGGCTATCGGTGGAAAACACGGTCGATGCCGATTATCATAAAAATGCTGAATATCGGCCGGTAGTATTGGCGGTGCCGATTATTGGTCGATCCCTACTCTCTACTACTTGTCATCTGAAAAAAAAATATATTGATGCAAGACATGTGAACAGTGGGACAATCTGAGATGCAACAGTCATAGATTTTGATTGTTGTAGCCTGAGGAAAACATACTGTATGTTTTACAATTGTGTAATTCATTAAACAACATCTGAATGTATAAAGGCTAAAGAACAGCCATAATGTCAACACAAGTT
>NW_026081393.1:0-1000 GCF_006386435.1 Epinephelus moara | reverse complement strand
CATAGTGTCATTTTTTAATTCTATTCACAGTAAACAAAATTTTGATCAGGGGGTGCCCAAACTTTTGCAGACCACTGTATGCAGTTGAGGAACATAACTACTTGTACTCAAGTACTTTATGCACAACATTGATGGCCAGGATTGCATGTCAATTCTACATAGATATGAAATCTTGAACACTTCAAATAAATATAAAAACATGATCACGTGGCAGGAATATTGGGACTTCAGTGACACAGGAAGATGTCTTTACAGTATTCAAAAACATGTAGGTGTTGGTAGATTACAGAGTGGGAGCCCAAGGGAAGAGAGGGTCATTACCTGTCTGAGGATAGGACATACAGGATGAAATGTCACTCCCTATAGGATAGGGTAGCACCCTACTGGGCTGTGTACACACTGTAACAAACTGGAAATGGTCAGACACACTAATAGATTGCAACAGGTCTGAAGATGAAAGAAGGGAGTTAATAACAGGGCTAACTGAA
The DNA here is from genome assembly GCF_006386435.1 of Epinephelus moara. Lineage (NCBI taxonomy): Eukaryota > Metazoa > Chordata > Actinopteri > Perciformes > Serranidae > Epinephelus > Epinephelus moara. The sequence continues at coordinate 512 of NW_026081393.1, read as the reverse complement.
GAGAAGCACAGTATTACAGTAGGGAATCGACTTGAAAAGACATCAATGAAAGTGTGTAAGCTTCCATTTAATGTTTAAAGAGTGTGACGACCCTCTCTGCCCTGCCTGCCTTGTTGTGTTCTCCCTTGCAGGTAGCAGTGGGCATGGCTGTGGGTCATCAGGGAAGTGGCAGCACCTGAGCACAGTGAGCTTTTAAAAGCTCTGGCTGCTCACTGCTTTTTCTCTTCTCCTTCCTGAGGAAGCATTTGATTTTGGGTTTGGTTTTATCTTAGTTTCTACACCCTACAACATCACACACATACATTGTTTCACTCATGCCCTCACCTACACCACTGACTTTACTGATTGCAAATGCCATGTTTAGTTAGGTTCTTTTTCTTATGTTCATTCTTTAGTGAACAAAATCCTTTAATTGGCTTTCCTTGTGTATGTGTCTCCCTCTTTGTCATGGCCGTGCGGCCCGGTTCGTGACAAGTGGGGGCTCGTCCGTTCAAATTTGATTGGTTTGAGGC
>NW_026081392.1:0-1045 GCF_006386435.1 Epinephelus moara | reverse complement strand
CAATAAAAGGCCCGAACCCCAAGAAGATGAAACCACATAAAGAAAGGGAGGATGAAAGCACCAGTGCTGCAATTCTTCATGCAGTGCAAACTTTAACCCGAAAGATGGACGAACAGACTGAACTTTTAAAAAGTTTTGACAGGCGTATCGAAGCCAATGCAACGGCAACAAGGGAAAACAAAGAGGAGATCGGTGTGCTTAAAAAAAAAGTGATCTCCAGAAAGAAAACAACCAGCTGAAAAATGCATGTGCGGAGCAAGCCCGCTACAAACGAAGATGGAACTTGAGATTGACTGGTCTTCCAGAAAAGGAGGGAGAAGATACCAGAGAGACGGTTATTGGAATACTTACCAGAGTTGTACCGCTGTCGGTGGAGTGGCTGCGGCAGTCCGTGGATACGGTCCATCGCCTAGGAAGAAAGGACAATCCTGCTACCTCCAACGGTGCCCATCGGGCAATCATAATCCAATTTGGGATGAGAACTGTTCGGGATGAAGTCTGGAAAAAGTCGAGAGATGCGAGGGTCTGCAGCGAGATGCACATACGCTTTCGTGAAGATTTTTCCAAAGAGGACCGGGAGGCTCGCAATAAACTGTGTGAAGATTTTTCCAAAGAGGACCGGGAGGCTCGCAATAAACTGTGGCCGCTGGTACAGGACGCCAGAAGACGGGGAAAGAGAGCCTTCCTGAAGGAAGGATACGCGTTAATTGACAACAAAAGAGTGGACCCTGAATAAACATGCTGTCAAGGCTTTTGTGCTCCAAGCAGGTATCTTTAAGTGGTTTTGGTTCTATGGTTTTTTAATATAAGCCTTAAAGGGTTATTGCACTTTATGTGAAGGTTAAAGTTTTTTGTTTACTCATTCCTGCGCATCACTAGGAAATTGCACATTTCTTCAAAGGTTAGGCTATTTACTAGTCTTGTATGTTTTCTTTTTTATCTTTAAATGCTAGGGGGTTGAGAGAAAATGTGAAACGTAAGGCTATTTTTCTTTTTTGTAAGGAGCAAAAAGCTAATTGTATTTTTTTGCAAGAAACCCATTCAG
>NW_026081391.1:0-1307 GCF_006386435.1 Epinephelus moara | reverse complement strand
CTGACATGACTGCAGCCTCCCATTATGCATCAGAAAAGTTAGATTTATTCTAAAATATATACATTTCATTAATACACATCACATATACACATTTTAAGACTTATTGCAAATTGCATATTTTAATCAAAGTATTTAGGCGTTGTGTTTTAATGCAAATATGTTTGTAAAGGTCAAAAACTAGGATTACTTTTTTTTCTCAACATGAATCACTCGATGAAGAAGCACAGTTCAAATAGTTTCCAGTTCATTTTTAATGAACACACTCCAACGTATACATACACAATCACACAGAGACTTTGGTTAGTGTATCAAACACAAAATACTGTACATGCACAAACTGCATAGGTGTTTGTCCTGCTTTTAACTTTGCATGTTTTGGCAAAGATATTGATTTGATGAGAGGCAAAGGATGGTTTTTGCATTGTGCACTGCTCTTCTCAGCCTAAACTGGTGTGTGTTTCTATGATCTATCATCTACTACAGGCTGCTGACAGATGGCTTCCTCCAGTCGGTCTTCATTACTCAGCAGGCAGGAATTTGTCCAGGTAGACCTTGGCGGTATCAATGCTGTCGCTCAGGTAGTTGCCGATGATGGGACGCAGGTAATATTCATACGCACCCAGCACTGAAGTACGGGCCTTGTCCACCAGAGGACCTGCCTCCTGGCCCAGGCCACTGCACAAATGAGTAAAGACAGATTATTTAAAGAAATCATCCAAATAAAAAGACTCATCATGTAACTTGTACCTGGAGAATCCCTATGTTTTATGTACAGGTCCTATTTTCAATAGAAAATGTCATTTCACAGCAAATTAGCAGTTGACCTGGACACACTTCTTAACGTTAGCAGCTGAGAAAAGTTTTCTGTCAGTTTCAGGGTCAATGATAAAAGATCTTCACCAGAGGGATATTTCTCAGTGAACACTCACGTGGCAACCTTGACGAAGGCTTGGAACTCAGGCTTAGTCTGCAGTTCCTCAATGTAATCCTTAGCAGCCTGTCCCTGCGCATTGTCTCCGACTTTCTCCACCAAAGGAGCAGCAGCGGCCTGCAGCTTGCCATAAGCATTCAGCAGCCTCTGGTAAAACGTAGCTTTCATTTCATCGTACTTGTTAACAAGCTCCTGCGATGGTGTGGGAATTTCACACAGGCTCACAGAGACTGGAATGAAATCAGAATGGTGGGATTGTTAGGATAGAGCCAGTGTTGTGAAAATATAAACCAGATGAGAATAAGTCAAAAGAGCACCAAGAGACATTAATTTGAAAAAGCTAACCATGTAAATTCCTGCTTTGGAGGAATCATCA
>NW_026081390.1:4550-10221 GCF_006386435.1 Epinephelus moara | reverse complement strand
CCTGTTGCAGAAGGCCGCCTCGTTCTTTTTAAACCAAAGAGGTTCCACCAATATGTCTACCCTACGAGGTGGGAAATTGGGCACCTCGGATCAACTCGCCAATCTGGCTCTGTGTGTCTAAACACTCGCAGCTTGCCGGCAAAACGGCCCAACATTCGCAGAAGATCTGGCAGTGTAAAAGGGGCTATTAATACACAGACTTGAGAGCAAAACAGCTGCTGTATTGATTTCACACAGACTTCTTCTGTTCAGAGGTGTGACATCACCATGATGACCACAGGTATCGCCAAATCAACCAGGACTAAATCTAAAGCCCAGTTCAGACCAGAAATTCACCACAAAGAATCATCTCTGGTCAACAACTCTCTGTACTTCCGTACTAATTTGCAGCTTTTCAGACTTATTTTGTGGCTGAATATAATTTGTAGCTTCTTAAAATCTGAATGAGGATAGTGATAGTGAGATACTGGCTACAGTGATGAAACAAAACCAGCATCAGATGGACTGTATTCATAATCAATACGCCACAATAATATAAATTAATCAGCGCTAATTCATCAGTCAATGAGAATTTGTGTGTGTGGGCGGGGCTTAAGCACATACAGCCAGCAGCAGCAGCGACCCACCGTCCTCACCCTGTGCTGGTGTCAGACGGAAACCGAGAGCTTGGTGGGGACGGAGCACCTGTCGCAGCAAGCCAACACGCCGTCTGCAGTCATTTTGACTTGACCAGCTGACTTCACTACAAGCTGATTGGCTGTTGAAACAGTTGATCTGCTTTACAACCAGCCGCCGGCGATTCGACCATTTGAGTTGCAGGTGTCACCATCAGCCGGCTTGAGTCAAGCTCAGACCGGCCAGTTCACACTGCTACAGCTTTTCTCTGCAACGTTCTAAAATGACTTTGTCTCGTCACAAATCTTTGATCTGAACTGGGCTTAAGGGGTTACAACTATAGAGACAGCCTGAACTTGAGAACTTGACATTGTGAAAATGTTAAAGATTTCTCACCAAATTGTTCAGAGAGGATGATGAGGCTGAAGAGGACCAGCAGCCTCAGTGTCCTCCAGTTCTTCTTCCAACCTGCCATCACTCTGCAAAGTATGACAAACACACAGCGACAAAAACATGACTGACCATGGCAGTAGTGATGCATCGAGCCTTTCTATTTATTACTTCAGTGAACAAAAATAACAATTGACCCTGTGCTAAGCCCTGCCCCTTTGTGATGGTCGGTCAAGCTGTCAGAATAAGTACGGAGTCCACACTGTCACTAACTGGACTCCCTGAAGAAATATGATCATATTTTTGGAACAATGAAAGAGTGGTTCCAGAGGGAAGCAGACAGAGGGGTCTGTAGTCTGTGTTTGAAGGATATATCCAGGATGTCAAACTGACTCAGCAGCAACAACAGGTTAAAAAGACAAAGACAGTTAGAAGCTAAAGCCGAACTATAGGCTACAGATCACAGTGTAAAAGTGAACCACCACATCACTGCTGATCACCACAGAAGACAATGGATATCAATCAATCAATCAATTTTATTTATAAAGCCCGATATCAAGGGAAACTTCACCCATATTGAACCAGCTGTGTGGCATCACAGTGTGTGCAGATGACGATGTTTGGCTTCGCCCCCGTGCCCCTGCCAGCACCCACACCTCCACCGCCAGATGGGCAGGGATCACTTCACCGGGGGGTGAAGAGTGTCATTAACATGGTAATGGTAAATGGACCTGCATTTGTATAGCGCCTTTCTAGACATCCAACCACTCAAAGCGCTTCTCACTCTACGTGTCACATTCACACACACATTCATACACTGGTGGCCGAAGCTACCATTAAGGTTAAGTTTTTCCTACTCATTTCATAACACACTCACACACCGATGGAAACATTATTGGGAGCAAATTGGCGCTCAGTTTCTTGGACCAGCAGCCTCAGTGTCTTCCAGTTCTTCTTCCAACCTGCCATTGGAGGTTGCTCAAGGATACTTCAACATGCAGACTGGAGGGGCCGGGGATTGAACCGCTGATCTTCCGATTCAGATGAGTGTCATTAACACACAACCTCTCCAGGTAAGGAGTTGTTTTCAACAATCCCGTCAGGATTTCCCACAGGCATTCACAGTACAAAAACCCTTTGGGGATGCTTCTAAAACACCCTTCACACTTACCTGAATATAACAAGATTGAATTTAAGGAGTTACTTTATAACTGATGTTATATTGAACCATTGATGGTGAGGCAAGATTTAAAGAGCTGATGTTTGATCAGCAGAGTAAAGTATTACTTCAGAGCTCTGCCTGATATGATGCAACACTTTCACTAAAAGCCACACCACAAAGTAAAAATACTGCATTTATTTTATCTTTGAGGGGAAAAATTTAAAAACTATTGGCAATAAAGGAAAAGTTACAATGTAATGAATGGTTCATTTGTGTTACATGTGAAACCCCCATTGTAAAATATTAAATGTAAAATCCCATGTAAATACAACAGCAGGGACGCAGACAGTCAGCATGAAACATCACAGGAATAGTTTAGGAATGCAATGAACTTTGAATTTACCTGCCTGTTCTTCTGTGGAATATATTACAGTTTGAATAACATATACTTAATGTACACACACAAAACAGCATTTTGGTTTGTTTGCTTATGCCTTATTTTACCCGCAATTTAATTCAGGTGCAGCTGTGCACTTTGGATGACTGACAGTGAACTGTCTGACCCCCAGATTGCCTACCGGGAATAAGTCCCAAAGATAAATAAAGCTGTTACTGGAAATCTCTTGGACCCAACAATGGTGTTTGCTTAGACCTGATCTGATTGAAATGTCATCTCTAAGCCGAGTTTACTGGGGTGGGGGTGAGGGTCTGGGGGTGGCTTAGGGACCAAAGATAAATAAAGCTGATACTTCATAGTTTACTGTAAATTGACCTGCTCATGAGCAACATTTCCTGCTGCAACAATCCTACAGGTATTGAATTAGTAATGAAGCTGCTTTGACATCTGTGGCCCCTAGGTGGTGCTGTATAACGTGAGCATGTTAAATCAAAGAGGGCCCATTATACTCAACGTCAGATACAGAGATGTATGGAGCCTTCTGGCTGTACTCTGCGTACCTAACGTTGAGCATAAATGGGCCCCCTTTGATTTGACATGCTCATGTGCAGGTTTTCCAAAAGCGAGGATGAAACGGAGAAGTGCCTGCGGAGACGATGAAGACATGTAAATAATGGTGGAACTGAACAAATTGGTAATAACATATAGTAAAAAGACTTCTTTGTTCTTATGTCGGGACGTATGTAATGGCTGCACACCCCACCACCTACAACACTGCCTTTGATTAAAGGTACAGTATTACAACCTCCTCCCTCTTCTCCTCCTTTGTTGTTGCGAGAAACTTTTGACTCCAGTGCCATTCACTGGCTGTATCTATGCCATCACAAAAGACGCATGAAAGTTAGAGAACAGTTGCATTGACTTTTGAAACGGGCGTATCTATTTTGTTGTGTAAAGGGAGAATAAATGAGCCTTAAGAGTGCCACTGTCTCCTGTCATACTGTTCATATTGCGTTACAGGATCACTCTCTAAACTCTCATGTTAAAACACGATGGTGAGGATGACAAATGATTCTTGGTTTAATGCAGGAAATGTTATTTAAGTTCACAGTCTGCTTGTTAACAGATGACCCTGGTCATTATCTCTGATTAACTTTTCCAACATGTTTAAATTCTTTAAAATTTACCTTAATTTTCTGTTGAAAATATGATTTACAAATGTCTTGATCTGATCTGCACCACACACTTGCCTCTGTTTCCATGAGGCAAGTGTGTGGTGCAGATCAGACTGCGGATGCACACAGCAAAGAAACGGTAGCCTACAAAAATAATACTAATAATAATAATAACAACAGAATAACAGAAATATGACTCATCCACAAGAGCATGCAGTTATTACTCTTTCAAAGTCCACAAAACCTTAAAACACACACACACACACAAAATACTGACTTGTTTTTTCATTTACAAGATTAAATGGCATTTGTACATACGTGTGTGTGTGTGTATATATATATATATATATATATATACACACACACACACACACACACACACACACACACACATACATATATTCTAACCTATATTTAACTAGGAAGTCAAATTGAGATTAAAACGTCTATTCAAGTGAGACCGAGCCGAGGCAGGGTCATTTAGCAACCTAAAAACAAACAAGACAACATCAAATCACAACAATGACAATAGATATGTCAAAATAAAATACATAACATTTGTAAAATATATAATATATTCAATAATTGAATGATCAGATGATACATGGACCTAGCAGTAAATTGCTCATATTATAAACCTACATTGTTCCCACATTGACCTGTTACTGAATTGTTCTGTTATCAACTTATTGATCCACCAACTACACTGTTACACCACTTTTACTTTAATTCACCTACTTGGTTTTATTTTCTTCAACAAATTTTGGTCAAGTTTACTCACCTGCTGTAAGTCCTGCTGTGACACAGGGTTAGGGTGAACGGTAAAAGTAGAAGTAAATAACTGGTCAGGGGGAGGAGTCAAAAGGGGGGGGGGGCATCCCAGCAGCCAAAAATGTTCTTAAAACAACAAATACTGTTCATACGGGGTAGTTTAGGGGCAAACTGGTTTGATTCTCATCAGTTTTTGTACATATTGGTTTTTAAAAGTTGACTGTACATTCTGAAGTATATAAATACTTAAGAAACAGAAAGACGTCAACCAAAAAAACACATTTACTGTAAAAAAAAAATTGAATCCTCAGTATCATTCATCACTTCATATGGATACATATATAATACAGTATGTTTATCAGGCTCCATGTGTGGTCTGTTTAATCTACTTTACAGCTGACACACAGCAAAGAACAAGTCTAAACTTAGAGTTGAAACATGCATTATCACCAATTTAAGTCAAAATGATAATAAAAAACATCCAATAAACCTTCTGTAGTAAAATGTCCAGCGTGGCTGGAACATTAGACATCATAATGCAACATTAGATTTATCATAAAGCATCTTAAAGCTTTTCAGTTTTCATGTCTTAAGTACATTCATTTACAAAAAAGCTCGAAAACAGTAAAAAATAAAGTAACAACTGGGTTCCTGAAGCTTCCTTTAAAAAGTTTAATAGGCACTGAATTAAGTGATTTCAAAATAAGAGCTTAATTGGTATTAAAATGTTTTATATCAGTTCAATATTTAAAAGTCTTAAAAATGCTCAGACATTGGAAGTAGGATATTATGACTGATTATTATGCCTCTGCGCCGGCAGTAGACCCTTTTACTGTTAGTAAAGAAAATGATGTTTTTTGGTGGGCGGGGCTTAGCTGGAGGAAAAACAGTTCTCCACAGACATTAGCTAGCGCTAGCTAACAAGTTGTGTTGTCTTGTTTTAGACAATGGAGGAAGATGATGAGAGTGGTGCGTTCAGAAACACTCATTCTGAGTGTGGGAGCGCACTCTGACACAAACTGGAGCGTTGATAAATTGGGAGCGCTGTCTGAATGTAGCGTTGGGTTATCCAGAGCAGCGCACTCTCAGAGTGGCAGAGCGCACTCTGGACACTCTGTCTGTGGAGACGGAGCAGCAGAGCGCCAAGCGGAGTGAATGTGT
>NW_026081390.1:0-4287 GCF_006386435.1 Epinephelus moara | reverse complement strand
GCTCCCAATAACACAACAAGACAAACACATTTTAACACTCCTATGGAGCCTACAGCCCTGTGGGGGAGAGGCAGCTGCACCTCCAGGTGATCACATGATGTCACTGTGACGTCGGCCCTATAAGGTCCTGGCTAGAGGCTTTTGTTTGTGGGTTGGCTATCCAGCCATCCATTAGTCCATTCCATTCTTGTCAACATGATATCTCAAGAACATCCTCAGGGAGTTTTTTCAAATTTAGCACAAACATCCACTTGGATTCAACAATGAACTTCCAAAATGTAGTGCTGTGAAAGTACAAAGCAGCACACAAGTACCTCAAAATTGTACCTTTACCTATATTAATTTCCAGCAGTGCAAAGGACACTGACACAGCTCAAAGAAATGACCACCAGAGAGGAGGAGAAAGAGACAACAGGTTACAGCAATGTGTAAAGTTTGGAGAATCCCAAGAACAGTGACAAAATAAAATCTCAGGAATTTCAGGCCCTGCTACAGGGTCCGACATTAATGGTTGCCCGAATGCCCGGGGCATAAAAATAGCCGGCGGGCCAGCAGACCCTGCGCAGGCATGCCCGATGGGGCAAGCAGCACCGACTCGGATTTTTTATTTTTATTATTTCTAATCGCAGGGCAGGAATTATACCACAGCCAAACGGCCCGGTGTGTGGCCATAATGCCCCTCCTACCCATACGGCCAGTGTAGTATGCCCTGTTTTTTTATGACAAACAGCATAGCAAGGCTACGGCCAAGTTAACGTAACGTTACTGACACTCCGAGATACACACACACATATACCTGACAGCCTCTCAGTCCTTAGCCGCTAACGTTAGCTCATGTACAACACAGGTACCACACAGAAACTTTTACAAAGGGTCATAATGTGCTTCTAGTGACTGTCAAATCGCCAGTGAAAGTTGTTTATACTGCGGACACGGAGATGGGACAAAGATCCTCTGAGAAGGAAGATGCTTCACTCTGCTCTGCCGCCAGGAACAAACTGGGAGGCAAAGATCCTCTCTGAGGAAGAGGGTTCACTTTGCTGCAGGGTTCACCAAAACGTTTTTTTGTTTTTTTCTTTTAATAAATTGAACACACATTAAAGAACATACAAGATCCTGTAGAGAATTAATACATATAATACAATACAATAAACATTGTCAAATTAAATGAAGGAAGAGGATTTTTAAAGGCAAATAAAATATTGGGGATTTATGTAAAAATACACATAGAGACATATAAATAATTATATAATTAAAGATATGTAGGCTATGTTAGGTGAATACACCTGTCAGTGACCCTGATCACTGGCACTGGCAAAAGAACTGGAGTCAGTCCCCGGACGCTGCACTGCAGCTGCCCACTGCTCCCAGTGTATACAGTAGGATGGGTCAAATGCAGAGGTCAAATTTCATTTCAATGTATGTAATGTGCTGAGAAAGGACAATAAAGAATCTTCTTCTAATAATAATTTCTTAATAACTAGGAGATAACAAAAGAATAAAGAGATTTCAAAGACTTAAAAAATAAGGGACATAAATCAAAACAAGAAACGAGATATATCTCCAGTCATGCACACCCAGTTTAATAAACTCAGTACTGTTTTTCAACACATATATTGTTTTGTCTTCATTCAGTGTAATTAGCACATGTTGTTATTGCGCCGTTGGTTTTGGCCTTGGTGACCCAATAAATTTGTATTTATCAAAGGCCAAAGTGGCCTTGCCCTAAAAATATCTTAACTCCAGGCCTGTAATCGTGTATTTCCTCTCCTGTTTCTGTCCTCGGACGGGCCAGTTGCAGTGTGCTGCTTTTTTATGTGCTGCTGCCTCCAGTGGCTGAGCATCTCTGGTGACGGAAGATATAAGTCATGAGCGAAAATATGCACCACACAGCCAGAAAAAAGAACCTCTTAGGCAGGGCAAGTAAGAATTTAGATGGGGCAAGTGGATTTGAGAAGTACTTGCCCGGCAGGGCAAGTAGGAAAAAACCTTAACGTCGGATCCTGTGCTGTAAGATCATCATGTGTTTGTAGCGTGGCTGTCCTGTGAGAACTAAAAAGTCAGGAAAAACAGCCTGTTTTTAGCTTTTTGACGATGACTCTTTCAGCTGATCCAGCAGGGTGTTTGACCTCCTCTACTCCACTGGGATGCCAGTGTCTTTGATCAACAGTACTGTCTTTCAGAGACAGCGGCAGATTGAATTTTAAAGCTAGATACTGAAGATACTGGAATCTTATGATGGCATCCTCTGGTACCATCCTGTCGTGCTAGCTTGTTAGGAAGGGGGTTAAATAAGGCTTTTAAGTTCGGCTAAATTTTGGCGAGGGAAATACTGGCATGGCCTTTTTCCCAGGGGTCCCTTGACCTCTGACGTCAAAATGTCTGAATGAAAATGGGTTCTATGGGTACCTATGTGTCTCCTCTTTACAGATGTGTCCACTTTATGCTTGTCCCATGCAGTTTAGGGGCAAAAATGCAGTGTTTTGCAGTACAAATGTGATATTTTTGCCTGTTTTGTATTTGAATATTTCTGCATACTTGAATGCCTAAACAGTGTTTGAAATGTATTTATTGGATATGACTGGCAAGCTGAAACTCCTGTGGAGTCAATGAGCCCAAATGTATTTGTGTTTAATGTCAGCCCATGGAGTAGTCATTTCACTGTAGTGAGATCATTCTTTAAAAAATGGACATCACTGTTAAAAATGACTCATAGTGACCTCTAGGATAATCACAGCCTTGTGAAAATTTACTGCGCTCAGATGATGTCTTATTCAAGTTTTTTGGAAATGTAAGGGTTTCTCTGCAGTTTCCACAAGAGGTGCTCTCTTATAGAAATCTCTTAATGTCAGAAGTTTTTGATTCCAAATCACAGCATTTATTTCTTTGTGGTGTTCCTCAAGGTCTTGGTTCTTTATTCTGGAGAGATTTTTAGACCCAAAGCTTAAATTTAGCACCGAATCTGTGTAACAAATGGTATCAGCCCAGAACTTGCTGCAACAACTTATGATATATAATTAATGGTTGATTGATTGGAATGGCCATCATATGCTTCCATCACAATGTTCCTAGCCCCTTAAACACTCTAAACTTTCAAAGCTAAAATAGGAGCCTAACAAAACACAATGTTGACAACTGAAAAAATACTTTGCTGAGAAATTAATCTTCACGTTTGACGCTTTCAGATGATGTACACCACTTCTTCGATGCATGTACTGTTGAGCTGCTGTCTGTCCCTAACGATCCCCTGTGCCACCAAAAAAATGGGTCTGTGATAGGGAGGGGAAGAGTGGAAGAAGGTTATATGGTTAAAAAGTAGAACTGACTTGTTCTGTTTGGCCGCTTTTAAAATACCTTTGTCGTTTTCTTGATTTCTGGTGGTACTGCTCCATTCATTCTGTATCTGTGAGCCTTGTTGTTCTGTTTTTATGGCTCTGGTTGAACCTGTGTCTATAGGTCTGAGGACAGTCCCATCAGTCACCACACCACCATTAAAACCATCGGCCTTTATTTTTAGCCATTGGAACTTTTCTATGGAAAACCCATTGAGCAATTTTACATCAAACCTCTGTGGTTTTTCTCTTCCTGCAACTGTACTTTTACCTTACCCAAACTCTCAAGAGTAAGTGAGGGAAGGAAATTCTTTTTCAAAATAAATCGTTCAACGCACAAAAATATTTTAATGATTTTAATTCCAGGGATAAAGCATGAAGGATCCATGTGATTTGATACAGTTATGAAACATTTGAATTCACTGAGTTAAAATGTCAAAAACATTTAAATCATAACCCAAAATAAGGTACATTTAAGGTATATTTCCTTAACATCCAGTTAGTTGATCACCAAATAGGAATCCATTCAGACACCATGCTCTTCAGAAGAAATCATAGCTTGTCAGTGGGATTCACTGATGTTTTAACCTGCTGTGAGATTTTGAAAATTATATAAACAACAAACCATTGCAGATCACAAATGATTCTGATTAAACTGATTCTGCGTCAACATTTTTTTCTGTTTAATCCTGCGTTTTTTGTTTTTGCACCCTTAAAACCAATTACCTGCATGTTTGTAAAATCAAAACAATGAAAGAGGACAAGACTAATGCAGGTAACCTAATTTGTGGCTGAACTGCTTTCTTCTATTTTGACTGACAGTCTTGCAGCAGCTCACTCACGGACACCTCCCCATTTCTGTAAAAAAATTTCAAATGACCACACTCATTATCATCACTGATCCAGCCTTTCAGTGCAATATTAACAGTACTTTGGTTGGGTCCAGAGAAAGTCA
>NW_026081389.1:2866-3700 GCF_006386435.1 Epinephelus moara | reverse complement strand
TTTATCTGGCCTTGGGTCGGTCCCCATCCTCCCCAGACTTCATGTTGAGAATTAACATATCTGTAAGTTTATGACATTTGGCTGCCTCCTCCTCAATGGCCCTGTTTTGTTTTTTATCTCTCTCCCGTTCAGCTCCACCTTTCCTCTTTTGCGGTCCACTGTAACAGCGCTACTGAGCTGCAGAGCTCCTACTGCACAGTCTGCACACACAGGCACACGTACACACCCTCTGCTCTCTGCTCCACCTGACTCTCCACAACCAAGCTGCTTTCAGTTTACAGGCGCGATGATCTGGGCGCGGGCGGAAAGCGAAACAAACTAATCAGGTCTTGAATCTACAAAAAAACCCTTTTTGACCAATCGTTGTGACAAATACTGACAAGCACCTATCATTTCTGCCAGCTGGCACGGCCACATGCGCTGCAGAGCGCACCTTGAGAAAAAAAAAAGACAGGCAGGCCAGAGCAGGCCGTTTGGGGGCCAGGCCACCGGGGAACACCCGGTTCTCCCGTGGGCCAGTCCGGGCCTGCCTGAGGACGTTTTCGTCATCACCTGAGGACGTCTTCACGTGCTGCCTTCACTTGCAGCTGGTTTGGTCGTATTTTCAACTTTTTCATTTGAGACGTCCAAGTAACTAGAACACTGATGCTGAGCGACTGACACCAAAGAAAGAATTTAAAGGTAAGTTCAGCATCAACATACGTCACAGTTTGTGAACGTGGACATTTCACAAAGTGTCCACTTACAAAGTGATTTATTCCACCTCAGTGTGTGGTTCAAATGGACTGTTGTCATGAACACAGTCAACATAGTCCCACCTGTACCAGTACACCA
>NW_026081389.1:0-2445 GCF_006386435.1 Epinephelus moara | reverse complement strand
AGGTTTTAGTACAGAAAATTCAGGCGAGCTCTCCAAAATTGCTCCATGTTTGCATGTGATTTTTGTCATGTACAATCCTGTATCTTTCATTTTTTGTTTCTGTAAATCCCTACTGATGTTTAGGGTATACACATACAACTGTCTGTTTCGTTCTTTTCCTCTATTTCCCACTCCAAACTGACCAATATGCACCTACTACATTTGAACCTGAGTTTCTATTTTGAGCTTTGGAGGCCCGTATCTCCGCGACAGCTTGGATGATTTGAGTGATTGACACCTCGTTTGATTCGTTAGAGTCAATAGAATGACTATAACCACCAAAACGAGACTGACAGCACTGTAAGCCAATCAGAGTCAGCAGAACACATTGTGGGGAGATGTCGGCTGCTGTGAGTGGTCATTGTTTTGCTTCCCCAGGAACCTTTTTTTCCCGCCCGGATTCATTTGAATGACGGACCACATAGGGCTGCCACTATTAGTCGACTAATCGATGACTAATCGACTATTAAAATAATCAGTGAATAAATACTATAAAAGCACCCCAAAATACTCTTACTGCAGCTTCTTACGTTCAGATATTGGACACACTTTACACACTCTTCCGTGACAGTGAACTAATGCCTTTGGCGTGAGTATGAAACAAGACATTAGACGTAATTTTGGGGTTTGGGTGAGGCAGACCAACATTTTTCAACAGTTTAACACATTTTTCGATGAAATGATTAGTCGACAATGAAAATAATCGTTATTGGCAGCCCTAGACCACATCACGGTGAACGGGAATGGAGCGTGATTTAACGGCAGAATGCACTTTTCACGGCAAAAACAACTGGGTAAGAGAGATATAACAAATATATTTTGGCGAAAAGATCTCTGTTGTTGTTGTTCTTTGGGCTGTAGCTCTCTGATGGTTTGTGGTAGAGTGATTTGGTATATGTGTGAACACAGTGGAGTCTCAGCTTTCATTTGAGATGAACGGCGTGTGTTTTGAATAACGTGTGGTTGAGTTAGAGCCTGAAATATACCGAGTGGGTCGGGATATCGGTGCTGTATGGAGTTGGATTTGTTGTTGTTTATTTAGTTGTTGTTTGAGCTGTGTTTGGGACATGTAAAAAGGGTTTTTACAGCCGTGTAGCCGAGGTTCTGCTGTTAAATTTGATGTGCAACATCACTATATTCTTCGTGATCAGTGTATTGTTTCCCACTGTGCTTGCAAAGTCGCTCTGAAAGTCCCCCATCTGGGGGACTTTCGGGTTTAAAGTAAAGTATTTAGTAAGTATTTAAACTTGTGCTGTGATAGTGAGCTTTATAATACCTTTTGAGAAAAACACATTACCAAGTTAACAGAACAGAAAACTTCCTTTATTATCAACAACACAGACGTTGATTCCATAAAACACGTCAACAAAACAAAGTGGCACAAACACATTTTAATAAATCCAATCAATATAAAGGAGAAACAAAATCAACAAAACAAATCAATAAAAGAAAATATAATGGCACTTCACATTAAAGCAGATGATCCCAAAAGCTTCAAAAACACATGGACAAAACAGAAACAAGATATCAAAAAATATTACAATAACAAATCCATTATTTTAGAAAACAAAACACAAGACATTCAATAAAACAAATTACTATTACAATAATTAATGAATATTATTGATATGTTACTGATCACATGTCAGGTAAGGTACTAATTGTTTTCTATTTTGGTCGTATTTTCAACATTGAAGGTCGAGCACACAATTTCCATTTTCATTTAAGAACTTTAAGTTTTGATAACACTGGTGTATTTATCCAGGTGGTGTGTAGGAGTACTAAATGTCCCCACTTACACCTGTTTTATGACGTGTGATAACCACACTGTTTGAAAATGTAGATTTCTTTGATGTGCTTTGTTGCAGTGAATATTTATTATGATATACTGTGAAATTTTACTTCCTGCTAAAGGTAAGTTAATTTCATTCTGAAATGCTGAGACACGTGCTGCCTTCACTTGCAGCTGGCTTGGTCGTATTTTCAACATTTTCATTTGAGATGTCCAAGTAACAATGGTAATAATCATTCATGTCATTGCAGTCAGTGTTTGACAGGGGACCTTTACTTAGTCCATTAAATGGTCAGTAAGAGTGAGAGGGTCTGGCTCACAGTCAGAGTTTGTGAGGTCTATAATGTTCTGAGTTGAACAGCCCTCACTGGTCCCAGCAAAATGCAGAAATATTTTTTGTATTTGTTCATTCTTAATGCACAGTGCACCCCCACGTCTTAAGTACTGTGTTGGCGCCCTGTTTACATCAGCAATACAGGTCCAATGCTTATTTTGATCTATAGCTACACACCACTTTGAATGATCACGTGTGATCTTCCAGTCACCCAAATCAGTTCTTATAGTTTCAATTTTTAGCACTTCATGCATTCCTGGTACACAGTAGGAGCTAGAAC
>NW_026081388.1:0-1035 GCF_006386435.1 Epinephelus moara | reverse complement strand
TTGAATAGCCCTGTTGTATAGCAACAGTTGAAGGGGATAAAGGTGACCTAGCTGTGTCAGATTACGTTATATCATCAGAGGGTAACATCTATCATAGCTACTCACATAATTGAGCTATGGCTAAGCCACGCCCCCCTCCACTCACTCGGACAAACTATCAACATTCAGTGACCGGCGCTATGGCAGGTGTCAAAGTACACGGCATTTCGCAGGAGGCAGTTGATGATTTTTGGGGTCATAATGATCAGATTTCATTCACAAGTAACCAAAAGGGCCTAAACTACGCATTGGAGAGATGTATTCATCATTTTATTGTTGAGAAGGTCAATAAAAAGCTTAAATTACAAGCCAAAATTTACAGGTCACAGTGTACATTTGTGAACCGCATCTCGTTGCCGGTGTTGTGTCCCTACTGGTTTCCAATTTAACTGGTTTCCTTACCGAACAGCCGCAGATGTGCTGCGCCTCCGTCAGCAGATTTGTCACAAATTCACAAACATACACAACATATTACTGGCGATCTTAAAGTCGCAGCCCACATCTACCACAGCGAATATGCTTCTGTAAGTGAGCACTACGTACTAGCGACATTAAAAAAAGAAAGAAAAGAAATTATGATATACACAAATTTGCGTCAAGCTGGACTCGATTTCACGTCAACAAAAGACAATATAACACAAACCGCACGTCTACCTGTGTGAGCCACTGAGACTCACAGAGTGCATAGCTTTCCTCAGGTATTAGTAAATTACGTCATCATCCAGGTAACATTTTGATTTGGGCTGACCTGAGACAACTGGTTACCCTCGGCTTGCCTTGAAAGTACCCACACATATTTATCAATGTTTCTTGTTCTTTTTCCACGAGTCTACAAACATATTCAGTGCCACATTACAGTCTGCACAACACTGCACACTAGACAAAGCCTGTCATGTTTAAAAAGTGACGCTCTAACTCGCTCGCTGCGTACCTGTAGAGACAGAGATAACAGCATGACGTCGCCTCTCTCGGACCATGGCGACATTTCTTTTAGTG
>NW_026081387.1:0-1028 GCF_006386435.1 Epinephelus moara | reverse complement strand
AGTCAGCACCCATGTTAACCTATCTGACCGTCCAAACAGGCCGCTGAGCAGAGCGGAGCGCCCGCGGAGGCAGCGCTTCAGTACGGCGTCTGGTCTATTTTTCGCGGAAGCCGCGAGCGCTTCTGTCAAGCTGGATCGAGCGGATCGTACCAAACAGGAAGTCTGACACAGAAAAGACGAGAGAATCCAGCCAATTTTCAAAATAAAATAACAACAGCACGCACTGAGGAACGTGAGGAGAAAATACTGTGTTTATAATTTAAAATAACACAACAGTGCATAACCGAACGCATTTTTCAATACCATAATAACTTCATTACAATTTTAATTTTGTGTCACCGAGCCTACAGGCATAACTACATAACGCCCTGGACACACTGGACGCGTTAGTGACGCGTTAGTGCCGTCCGGTGTGTCCAGGGCGAAGCCTAATGGCACGGGTGTGTGGATGTCTGTTCATCTTTTCGTTCATGTCCTTATTAATGCACACTTTATAACTTGCTTGTTGGATTTATTAAAAACGAACGAATGAAAACTAAATGTCTTTGAAAAAGTCTAGCGCAACGTCTGATATATATACATACATCATATATATGTTTTTCTTTTTGTCACTGCACTGTGTTCTATGTATTTCTCGCTTTTTATTTTTCACTGACTGCTCAGTGTGTTTCCTGTTGTTATTTATCTTTGGTTGTATTTTCCTGTATAATGTTAGTTTAGTTCTTCTGTCTACTTTTCTCCCAACTTTTGTTATTGTTTGTTTTTATTTAGTGCACCCAAAAATGAAAATTCAGCCATTATCTACTCACCCATATGCCGAGGGAGTCTCAGGTGAAGTTTTAGAGTTCTCACAACACTTACGGAGATCCAAGGGGAGAGGAGGTAGCAACACAACTCCACCTAATGGAGGCTGACGGCGCCCCAGATTCAAACATCCAAAAACACATCATTGAAACCACAAAATATCTCCATACTGCTCGCCCGTAGTGATCCAAGTGTTTTCAGATGAGGTTTTTCCAAACAACTTT
>NW_026081386.1:0-1246 GCF_006386435.1 Epinephelus moara | reverse complement strand
TAAAGACTCCCAGTACGCAGGTCGTGTTCAGGTCATTGACACAGAGAGAGGACGCTCCACTCTGAGAGTCACTGACCTGAGAGAGAGCGACTCAGCCCAGTATCACTTCAGATTCACAACACCAAGCTTTGAATGGGGGAGTAGTTTAGCCGGTACAACTCTGACTGTCACAGGTACTGATGAACACAAACTGATGTTATATGTGGCATGTAGCTGATACTGAGGGCCTGAGTTTGTGTATTCACCCCTTTAAGAGTAAGATTTATGAATTAGAGAAATTAAATGAACTGTGTGTTATTTTGGCTTTGTGTGTGTGTACCTGTGATCCTAGTATTTAATAATCAACATATCTGTGCTTTCTTTAAAGATCCAGATCTGCAGGTGCAGGTGAGGAGATATTCTTCATTTCCTTCCCGGAGAGAGCTAAAGTGTCACAGCAGATGTCGTCTCCCTGATCGTCCTTCCTTTATCTGGTACAAGAATGGACAGGAAGTTCGTAAAGAAACATCTTCTTCGAATTCAGACTACTTAGGATCTGCAGACAGCTATTCCTGTGCTGTCAAAGGACATGAGGATTTCCCCTCTCCTCCAGTGTGTGAGTTTACTCTACAGTTTCTGGTGGAGCCTGGAACCTATTGTTTGATACCTTAACTGCGTGTAATTCAGCAGCAGCTGGAGACTCGAGCTTGAGGAAAATCATATCGCTGATGCCCCATGGGAATTTTAGACATGAATGGAAACTAAAGAGCTTACATTTCAAAATTTAACATGACCTGATTTATAAAGGTGCGTTTAGTCCTTCTGCTTAAATTCTTGAAAGCACAAAATTCTGATATGCACCTGGTGACTAGGGGTTTTAAACCAGCACTTATCCATTTCCTGTTTCTCTTTCATATTAAAAGCCCCTCATAACTTGGGTTGAGAGAATCCCTTCATTTTCTAAAAAGGCTTTTATTGTGAAACATTTGTAGGAACTTCTTGTGGAGGATTCAGTGACTGTCACAGTTTGCATGCTGTGCTTCAGATCTAGCTCCTGCCATCTGGTGGCACTTTTACGTTACTACAGTAACATTTCAGCTGGCACATGAACAGACACAGACTGAAATAATAGTAATGATAATCAAATAGGACAAGAATAACCCGATGAAATCCCACACGTCGTGAAAGACGACCGGGGATATTGGTGTGGACCATTGTGTAGTCTGTTGGCCGAGTCACGGCAAGATTTTATGACTCCACAGTCTCC
>NW_026081385.1:0-1149 GCF_006386435.1 Epinephelus moara | reverse complement strand
CCATTTATGTGACTTTGTTCCCCTGCAACGAGTGTGCCAAGCTCATCATCCAGGCTGGTGAGTGTTGACAGCAGGCGTGCGCACACTCACACACACACACACACACACACACACACACACACACACAAACAAACACACACTCTTATGCTCTAGTCAGTTTTAACTATAGACTGAAACTCATCTTTGAAGGCCTATTATGATATTTTATTTGATTATTTTTTATATGTTAACTGCTTAAAGTTGTTGATAACTGTGCCTGTACTTTGTTTCAATATTCAGTGTCTAAAAATAGGAAATTTTCCAGTCAAACCACCTTCAATACGAAATGACTTGGATGATATCACTGTTTCCCAAATATAGATTTTGTTCCCCAAACAGATTTGTTTTTTCTTCCTCTCTGTCCCCTCTGTTTTCCACCATTTCCAGTGGTCACTTGCCTCTTCAGCTCTATTTTTCTTCCTCTTCCTGTGTGTGTTTTCCTGAGTGATCGGCCACTTCTGTGTTAGCTGCTGTCATTTCAGATATCTTCATCATTGTGAAACACACTTCATTTTAACTTAACAAAAACAAAATGCAACTCTTCAAACCCATCATGGTCACGGTGAGGTGGCGGTGAAGTCCTGCTCACTGCAATAATTAAATTTTTCTGTGGCTGGGATGTGTGTTCATGTGTTTCAGATGGGAAGAAGTCACAGAAGTCATAGCACTCTATTAATTGATTGTTCTCAGGCCACAATTTACCGCTAAAAGTTGAACTATCCCAAACTTTTAGTATGGCCAGGAGCGGCCGCCACAGCTTTCTGTGGCTGTTGCATGGCAGCACACCACGGGCCGCACATTACCCCTGCTTTATGTTTTTTTTTGCATCAGTCTTTTCATTGGTCCAACATTCACCAAATAAACAAAATAAAGATTAATTCAGTGAGTTATATATAAAAATATGCAGGATCTGTTTTTTTCCTGTTATTTCTCTCTGCTGTTGCTGGCCAGCATTTCCCTAGTCCTGTAACGTTCCAACCATCAGGATTTTCTAAATACCCTGGTATACGCGATACCACCCAAGCCTAGCACCTCACAGTACAAATGTGTTGGTTAGCGTGAACAGCATACTTCTAATTCTTCTATTCTGGGAGCATTTTCAAAGAGTAT
>NW_026081384.1:943-3770 GCF_006386435.1 Epinephelus moara | reverse complement strand
TTGATTGATTGATTGATTGATTGATTGATTATTGGTGTAATATTGATGGGTCACTGTCTCTTTGTCCACTTGATCGTTAAAGCTGAATTACACGTTACTAATTAACGTCACAAAAAACTAAATAGTTAATAACGATGTAACCTCTCTCTACCTTACAGGAAGTTGGTGACTAAGTCCAGGTGAAGTGGCGGTGGGCAGGGCTTAGCCCACTGAGCCACCGCCTGACTGGTGGGGGGTGATGATCGCGACCGGTGGCCTCCTGCGGATCAACGCACGGCGTCAGGACTCACTGAGGTCCAAAACACACAAAGCACACACACACAAGAGGAAGAACAAGAAGAAGAGGTAACACACACACACACACACACACACACACATACAGAGTCTGAGCCTCAGCGATGTTGTAACCTGTCTGTACATAATGATGTCACTTCCTTTCCCCTCAGGAGGAACGAGGTAGTGGTGGTGAAAGGGAAGTTGAAGCTGTTTTCAGTCTCAGGCCTCGTGGCGGCACTTGGCATCCTGGTCCTGCTGGTGGGTGTGGTCATGGCAGCTCTGGGCTACTGGCCTCGTGACGGACTGTTCTTCAGTGCTCATCCACAGGAGGGCGCCGCAATGGCCTCTGTGTCCTCCAGCAGTGCCGCACCTGCACCTGCTGATGCTCAGGTGAGATCCAGACAGGGCTGGACTCAGCCTGTCTGTCTCTCAGTGGCTACGTGCACGTTGGATCTTTGTCCCAGGCTCTTGTCCACATGGTAAAGGCTCACTGTGTGAACGCATCTTTGGAAGCCCAAAATGTTTTACCAGAGGAAACAAAAGCCTGCGTCTTACTGGAAGGTGGGGGCAGGTAGTGTTGGCTGGGTGTCTTCCAAAGTCAGACAGTAACACAGAGTTTTTACAGTTAACAGTAACTGATAAAGTTTAACTTGTATGAGACAAAGAGGGACAAGTGTGGACTTTGTCCTCCATTCCTTACGGGAGGAGATGTCCTAAACTTTCAGTCTCTAACCTCCAGCGACCCTGTGTCCTCATATGAGGACATCACAGTTTGGGTTCCCTGCTCCTTATACTTCATTCTGCAGAACTCAGATCTGTCGTCCTCGTTCATGGACACTTTTTTGTGCCATCTGGTGGCGGCAAACACGCAATACACGGATCCATGTAAAAACAAGATGGCTGCAATCTCTGCGAAGTCGGTCTGCAGCCAATCCTGACACAAAAGTGGACGAGGTCCAAAACCTGATCACGTTATGGTTGAAACTTGTTTATTTATGATTAAGAATGTTTGCAATTTTACAAGGCAACAAAATTGACCAGTTGTAGCAACAGTAACAAGCTAAGACGCTGTTCATTAGAGGACACTGGGACTTTATTATCGCAGCATTTCATCCAGGCCAATCAGGTGTGACAGAGTTAGGAAGGACTTTCCTAGCTTGGAATCTGGAGCAAGGAAAATTCATACAGTTGAAACAAGAACAAATCATAAGGCTTTCTGGTGTGTTGCATTATTTAAACATCTGTTTTAGCACAGCCGTATTCAGGTGTTAAACAGTGTTGAACAGTTTTAGACTTGAAAAGTGACCTCTGACCCACAGAGTTACAAAACATTGAACAAATGTTGCATTGGTTGTAATTTTGTTTTTGTAAATCAGTACACACTGTTAAACATAAACCCATCCATCCAGTTTCATCTGTTTATACGAGGTCAGGTCTCGGGGGCAGCAGGCCGCAAAGCACCCCAGACGTCCCTCTAACCTGTGACGCTCTCCCGCTCCTCCTGGAGGATCCCGAGGCGTTCCCAGGCCAGATGAGATCTATAATCCAGTGGGACGTACCTGAAACACCTGGCTCAGGAGGATCCTGATCAGATGTTGAACCACCTCAAAATGAAGGAGCAGCGGCTCTACTCCGAGCTCCCTCCAGATGTCTTTTTTTCACACAGCTAAAAATAAACCCATCGTCTCCATATAAGGACATCATTTTTCTCAAAAAGGCAATGCTTAGTTTTTTTATACTTACCCACTGATCCCAAATAGCTAGAAAAAATAAATAACCCATACCAACAAAAGCTGGAGTCTCAGAAGGACAAACAAACATGAGAGTGTTGCTTTTGACTCCAAACATAGGAACAGGAAACAACAATGAGCTTAAAAAGTGCGACTGAATGTTTGAACTGTCTTCACAGTTTTGAAGCAGATGTTTTGTTGAACGTTTCTGTGACTGCTTCCAGGGCGAAGTGATGGGGGAGGAACTTCAAGGAGATGAAGGCAACAACAGAGGGAGAGGAGAAGAAGGAGATGGAGGAGGTCGTGATGATGGTTTCAACCGGACAGAGACCATCAATGGGACGACCCGACAGCTTCCACGAGGCTTTCTGGAGGATTTTCTGGAAAGGTAAACAATGTCAGTCCAGTCTTATCTAAGAGTGACGATATATTTCACACGGCATCTTGAGGTGGCTCCAGTGCTGCTTGTTGTAACTGAGGTGGTTTGAGTTGTGCAGGAAACTGCAGTGGTCATTTTAGCAGTCCATCAGGACTCAGGTGAGGTTTCAGAAGGTTCAGTGGTCCTTTAGATTCTTCTGAAGAGACAGTAGTATTGTAGTCATGTAAAAACTCATAGTTTGGTATATCAAAAAAAGTCAAAAATGACACACAATAGTATTTCAAGAAAGGCAAAGTATAGTTTGTCAGAAAAGTCAGTGTAGTTTATCGAACTATAATATTATTACTTTCAATAATGTTGTTGTAAGCTACTGTCATTACCTGCATCTCTTTCTCTCTCTCTCTCTCTCTCTCTCTCTCTCTCTCTCTCTCTCTCTCTCTCT
>NW_026081384.1:0-827 GCF_006386435.1 Epinephelus moara | reverse complement strand
ACTTTCAGGAACTAATTCAAATTTTCAATATCTCTTTTAGTTTTTCTACAAAGTCAGTTTAAAATACATTAAGTTTTCAGCCCTTCTCAGACTTTATAATGGGTGTGTATTGCCTAGCAACGGCATCAGTGGCATCAGTGGCATCATGTCTACCTGCTCTGAGACAATAGAATATCCCCCAGCTGTAAAAAGCAAGACTGCAAGGGGCAAGTATAAACAACAAGTTCTCCGGGAATGACCAGAAACACTCTTTCTCGACCTGTATAAAGATGGGAGGGCATGTAATTTAATCTTCTACTCTGATGAAGCTTATGCCTGGCTGAATGTCATCAGCTCCCACTACTCCTCAGTAAAGAGAACAGGTATCTGCAATGGATGGAAGATAAGTGTACTGGAGGAAAATGACCCAGACAACACCATCATGACAGTCAACCTGTTTAAAAATGGAACTGCCATGGTTCAAGAACACCTGGCAAAGTTTGAGGGTGACTTCCCCACCATGAAACTCAGGGCTCAAAAGGAGAAGGAGGGTCTTACAAATACCCCACCAACCCATGGAAGCAAAACCTCCACCTCTTCTCTCCCCACGTCTGACAGAGAGCCTGCAGACGCTGACACTGACCCTCCCCTACTGGAGCACTCAGAGGCTCTGAACATCATGAGGGAACAGTTCTCCCAGATGGAGACAGAGCTGGTACAGCTCAGGGAGCAGCTGGACCAACAGCAGCCGAACTCTCCCTCCTTCCAGGATACCCTGACCATCTTCAGGAGAGAACTGGAGGACATACTCAACGCTCGGTTGAGAGAGTTTCAGCAGGACAGAACCA
>NW_026081383.1:0-1077 GCF_006386435.1 Epinephelus moara | reverse complement strand
GCTCCTGTCTCACAAGTAGCTAAATGTAGTACGATGAGATCGGTTCTGTATACTTTAGCTCCTGTCTCACAAGTAGCTAAATGTAGTACGACGAGATCGGTTCCGTATCCTTTAGCTCCTTTCTCACAAGTAGCTAAATGTAGAACGACGAGATCGGTTCCGTATCCTTTAGCTCCTGTCTCACAAGTAGCTAAATGTAGTACGACGAGATCGGTTCCGTATCCTTTAGCTCCTGTCTGACAAGTAGCTAAATGTAGTACGACGAGATTGGTTCCGTATCCTTTAGCTCCTGTCTGACAAGTAGCTAAATGTAGTACAATGAGATCGGTTCCGTATCCTTTAGCTCCTGTCTCACAAGTAGCTAAATTGTAGTACGACTAGATCGGTTCCGTATCCTTTAGCTCCTGTCTCACAAGTAGCTAAATGTAGTACGACGAGATCGGTTCCGTATCCTTTAGCTCCTGTCTCACAAGTAGCTAAATGTAGTACGACGAGATCAGTTCCGTATCCTTTCGCTCCTGTCGCACAAGATGCCAAAGCAAGGTTATAAAGGTTGTAAATAACTCAGGTAGCTCTGGTCTGTGCTTTTATATCCCACCCGCCTGCGGGCTGTTGAGTTTGGCCCCACCTTCCACCGTTCATACTACCTGTCCTCCCTTACATCCACAGATGAGAATTACATGCAGCTCTTCACAGAGTCATTCCTCTGTTGGTGCGAAAGCACGTGGACTTCATCCTCTTCACCTTCTCAGTCAAGCAGTGTATCATACAGCGACCATACCACCTGCTTGCACTGGAGCCCAGTGAAAGCCCTCCCGGCCACAGCCTTCATCTCCTTCCCGCATTCCTCCATGGACACGCCAGCCAGACGAGGTAGAAACATATGTGGTCGCCAAGGCATTTCTTTACTGTTTAAATCTGACGGTCGGCACTAAGCACACACTGTCACTGGTTTCAATAAGCACTCTCTCTTTCTCTGCCTTTTCTCTTAAACACACACACTCACCCCCTCCTCCCTCTCCCCCTCCTCCTCCTCTTACACCCATTATACCAACACACCAGCACTTCACGTTAAGA
>NW_026081382.1:0-2000 GCF_006386435.1 Epinephelus moara | reverse complement strand
TGGCAGCTGCATTCTGTACAAGTTGAAGGCGGTCGATGGATGACTGATTGAGACATGTGAACAGTGAATTGCAGTAGTCGAGCCTGGATGATATAAAGGCATGGATTGACATTTCTAGTTCTGAGTGAGACACAATGGAGCGGAGTTTAGCAATGTTTCTCAGATGGTAAAAACAATTGCGACACAGAGACTTCACATGTTTCTCTAGGTGCATTGACTGGTCGAATTGAACACCAAGATTCTTTATATTTGCGTGGACGTTGTTCTTGAGGGGCCCCAGATGTTCTTGTACCCTGGCAGTGACACTGTCAGAGGCAATGACTAGGACCTCGGTCTTCGCAGCATTTAATTGCAGGAGGTTGTTGGCCATCCAGCTCTCAATGGCCGCCAGGCACTCAAGGAGAGTGCTTAGACTGTGCATGTTTTCTGGTTTGAATGAGAAATGGAGCTGAATGTCATCTGCATAACAGTGATGGAAGATGCCTGGGAACTTACTGATGATGTGACTGAGGGGGAGCGTATACAGGGTGAACAGGAGAGGGGCCAAAACGGAGCCTTGAGGAACACCACAGTGAAGGGGGGTGGAGTCAGACTTATAAGGGCCGACGGCCACAGAAAAACATCTATCGCTGAGGTAGGAGGCTAACCAAGCTAGGGCAGTTCCGGTCACGCCCACCCAGTCCCTAAGCCTACCTAGAAGTATGCAGTGATCTACAGTGTCGAACGCTGCACTTAAATCTAGTAGGACTAGTACAGAGCATTTGCCTGAGTCTGAGGACATCATAATGTTATTGGCTACTCTTAGGAGGGTGGTTTCGGTGGAGTGATTTTTACGGAAACCGGACTGGAATTTGTCTCCGATGTGGTTTGCTGTCAGATAGGTGGTGAGTTGATTAGCCACCACTTTCTCTAACAGCTTGGAGACAAACGGGAGCTTGGAGATGGGTCTGTAGTTTTGTGGTGAGGAGGGGTCACTTAGAATGAGGCTTTCAAATGAATTATAATCTAGTTTAGGTTTAGGGCTGATTAACAGGCTAGAGTTAAAAATGGCTGCAACTCCCCCTCCTCGGCCACTGCCTCAAGGAATGTGGGTATTATTATGACTGGGAGGAGTNCTAACAGCTTGGAGACAAACGGGAGCTTGGAGATGGGTCTGTAGTTTTGTGGTGAGGAGGGGTCCAGGTTGGGCTTTTTAAGGAGGGGCTGAACGGCCGCCTGCTTAAAATAAGATGGAACGAGACCACTGACCAGGGATTTGTTGATGATGGTGACTAAGCTGGGGGCAACAGAGCTGATGACTTCTTTGAGCATGGAGGTTGGGATGATATCCAAGGGGCTTGAGGAGGACTTCATGGAGCTAACTACATCAAGCAGATCTCCTACAGAGACAGGTGAAAAACTGCTCAGGGATGGCAGGGTGGCTGGGAGGGGGTAGGGGACAGGGGGCGCTGCTGATGGGGAGATGCTCGCTCTTACATTTGCAACCTTGTTCACAAAAAACAAAAGAAAGGTGTTACAATCATTGTTGGAAAACACAGGAACAGATGGAAGAGGGGGGCTGACAATTATGTTAATGGTGTTAAATAACACTCTGGGATTATGCTTGCTGGAGGTGATGAGATTGGCGAAGTATGCAGCCCTAGCACTTTTAACTAATGCATTGAATTCTATTGTTAGCTCTTTAACATAAAGCCGGTGGACTTCGAGATTGGAAACTTTCCATTGCTTCTCTGTTCTACGGCGTTTGCGTCTGAGCTCACAGATGTTCTCATTCAACCAGGGGGAGGAATTACCGGGACGGACAGGGCGGGTCACAAGGGGAGCTACGTCATCTAAAATAGCTGCGCAGTATGTGTTGAAATCATGAACCAGGCAGTCTACGTCATCATCAGGCGACATCAAAACATTGGTATCGAAGCCAGCCCTAAAACTTTCTACGGCTGAGTTATTTACAATGCGTGAGCTTTTGATACGCTTCTCCGGTACAAAGTCATTGTCGA
>NW_026081381.1:0-3716 GCF_006386435.1 Epinephelus moara | reverse complement strand
GAAAACAGTATTTTAGAACAGTGGTAATAGTCTGAAAACATAAATATTTTTCCATAATTTATTTTTCATTTTCCATACTTTTTAATACCTGGAAATTGATCAAATTTATTTCCATACTTTTCCATACTTGCGTAGGAACCCTGTTTATAAATTACAAATTCCTAATTTCCCATGCAGTCAGTAGCCACTTAATTAGCCAGACACAGCTCTGCCATCATTTCAGTTTCTGTAGCCTGAGTCAAAAATGGGTAGATGTAAATATTTGTTCGTTGATAAGCAGGGTATTATTTAAAAGTCTTTTTGTTCTGGACTACAGTATACTTCAAGGTGTTAAGAATGATTTTAACCTGCATTGCTTCATCTTATTGACACAACACACAGGCCTATGTCTGGTTGAAGACAAATTAACAGACTAATTGAAACAGAGCAGTGGTGCTGTATCTCCCTCAGTGTTGCTGGAGAACTATGTGGTGAGTGGTGCGGAGCTGCGCAGCATGAGAGGAGAGGCACACTTGCAGGCCTTACTTAAAATTATGTTGAGCAACTGGTCCATAAACAAAATAAAAAGTTATTGTCCTTTACCTCATTATAGAATACACTGATACACGGTATCTTTAAAAGCTGTCATATTGCCCAGCCTTCGTTACAGTGAAAATATAGTTGCCTTGGCAAACGCACACTTTAGGCATCAGGAGCAAAGGGGCAGGGGCTCACGTATCCTTAGCTAGCCCCTCTGCACATGCCTGCACTTTGTCAATACAGTTGTCTTGTAATGCATAAGATTGTACACATGTACCTAATAAAGTGATCACTGACGATTTGTAGATTATTCATTTTCCATGTGAAACTAATGCAGGTTTACTGTGAAATGTACTTAACCTAATTTCAGAAACAGCATGTTGTTATATCCCAAGATCACATTTTCTTTTAGCTCAGGTCTAAAAGTTCAAATCACATTTTGTTCAATGATCAATGTTCTGTGTTACAGGATGTAAGTTCACACCAACATATACTGTCCACTGTTTTAACTGAACTGACAGTCACTGAATACTGAATCAGGTTAAACAGAGCTGATTATCATTATTCACACAAGGTGGAAGAGCTGATTTCAGCTTACATCTCAAGTGTAACTAATCAACTAACCTCTACAGCCACAGTTTGTCTCTTAAAATGGCATTATAAGTGTATTTAGGCCTATTTCACAATTGAAGCTAAATGCTACTACCACATTTTCCCCACAGTTTAATCATGGAATGTCGCTAAATTTCTAAAAGACAGAACACTGAAGGACACTACACCTTACATTAATCACAGGCACCTACATGTATTTCAACATACTGAGAAAAATGTCATAAACTAGGTATGAAAATACTTTGAGAGGTTGCTTTAAATTAAGGTTAAAACTAACATTTGATCATTTCATCTGTCAGTGAATCTAAAGGGTTAACTAAACAAATACAATGGTCGCAGTTAACTGACTTGCTAGGAACTCATATAGTCAGATTTATGGTCACACACAAAAACAAAATAACATTAAATTACTTCCCCAGCTTAAAATTTAGCATAACTTGCCACTTCCACTTGCAATTTAGAAAGTTTGAATCATGACATGTTTCTTAAGTGCATGAAAACATAACACCGTTAGCATAAACTGACATGTACAAGCTAAAATCAAAAATGTTTTAACACTTACTTGCTGACAAACTCTTTGAGAAAAACATCTTCTGCAGTTGCAGTCGTGATGCAGTCTTAATTGCTGTAGTCTCCTCTTGAGTCTCTCCAAACTCCTTCCACGCTCCTCATGCTGCATCAGCG
Source organism: Epinephelus moara (assembly GCF_006386435.1). Classification (NCBI taxonomy): domain Eukaryota; kingdom Metazoa; phylum Chordata; class Actinopteri; order Perciformes; family Serranidae; genus Epinephelus; species Epinephelus moara. The sequence goes on along the minus strand of NW_026081381.1, from coordinate 1,901 downwards.
AGCACATGCAGGGCTGCTGAGGTGGGGGATGGGCAGTTTGCGCTGCTCACAGGTTCACAGGCACGAGCAGCCTAGGTGTGTGTGTGGGGGGGTGGCCCCTCCCCTTGATGGGCCATCAATTAAGGCTGAGCAACAGGCTGCAGAGTGCCACACAATATCAGCACTTCTCAGCTCTGACTCTCAGGCCTCTGTACAGGCTTCAAACTTAAAATAAAAGTGAAGAATCACATTTATCTGCACAAAGTTGCATCAGTAGTGACTCTACAATGTTTAAATACTTTAATATAAGTAAAAATTCTGCATTAAAAGTTTTACTAAGGCAAAAAATAGTATTAAAATATCAAAAGTAAATTACTGAGCCCCTTTCAGAATAAACACTATTTGTATTCTGTTTAAGTATTCTATTAATCATTTTACATTGTATTGATCAATAATGCATTCATATTTTTTCGGTGTTTTATGTGGTAAAGACCAGTTATAAACTGCTGAATTCCTCCTCAGGGATAAATTAAGTAAATTAAAAAATAGTTTGGATATCCAGAGCAACTAAAGCAGTCAAACAAATGTGGGGGATTTGAAAGTACAATATTTGCCTCCGAAATGTAGTAGAGTGGAATATAAAGTATCAGAAAAATTAAATCCTAAAGTTTAAGTACCTCAAAACCTAAGTACAGTAAATGTACAATAGTACAGTAAATGGATATGTTGATATTACATCGTTACTGAGATATGACACTATATATCATCTTGGATTTTGCAGAGAAGTGATGTAAATTTATCAACTTACCAGACTGTTCTCCTTTCATTTCAGTGCTTGCTTTTACCCATATTGTCATTATATTCACATTATCAATGATACTATCACGTATCTTATTGTGTTATCATTTTGTGAATCTTTTTTTTTCCATATCTAAAATATTGTCACAGCCAAGATTGTACATGGTCAAAAATATTGTTATCATCGATTTTGTCTCCCAGTCCAATCACTAATGAAGGGCTTTTGAGGGGTTTTGAAAATACAGATATATAAATTTTGTATCCATATAAAGCTTATAAATATTGTGATATGATTTTCAGGACATATCACCCAGCTCTAGTATGAATACCTGCTGAAAAACTGTTCTCCAATAGGATGTCTATTAATTAAAAGTATTTTTTCTCATGCTCTGTCAGGCCTCTGTGGTGTCTCTAAATAGCCAGCAAATAGAAGGAAACTGAGGTTCAACACAAAGCATTCTGTATACAGAAAAATACAGACATCCCAGACAGCAAAATGACACTGTGGCAGATCTGCGCCAGACTGTGGATAACATTCGGTGCAGATCCGCCAAACGGGTCTGCACCGGGGTCTTTATTCACAACGGCNTGATCAACTCCATTTTGTGGCCACATGATGATCAAGTTGATGAATCTCCACAGGGACAGATCTGCGCCAGACTGTGGATAACATTCGGTGCAGATCCGCCAAACGGGTCTGCACCGGGGTCTTTATTCACAACGGCCCGATACCAGCGCAGATACAGATTACTGATCTGGAACGGACTTGGGCCAGTTGTGGCCCAGTACAGTTAAAAAAGCAATGACATTTGGTTCGGATCCGGCACAAATCCATGATTCATATTTTACATCTGGGCCGAATGCAATCCACATACAGCACACTCAGGAACAGATTTGGGCCAGTTCTGGCCCAGCATATTTAATAAAGCTCTATGACATTTGGTTCGGATCTGGCACAGATCCATTATTCATATTTTACATCTGGGTCAAATGTGTACACATACAGCACAAAGAAATGCACATTTGTCTTCAAACAATGTTTATTTATAGGTTTACATTTACCCCAACCAAATAGCTCTCTTTGTCAGACTTACATGTACTTGTAAAACTCAACAGGGTCTTTT
>NW_026081380.1:0-1655 GCF_006386435.1 Epinephelus moara | reverse complement strand
AATGATTTTTACTGTCAATTCAGAGTGCCTCAATTTCCCTATTTGGACTACTTCATCAAGTAACGAGTATAAGCTGACTGTCTTTTTTTTTTCCCGCCCAGTCATTTTAATCACACACACACTTTATGAGCACCTGAATATAAGTGTTTTTTTTTTTTTGTTTGTTTTTTTTTTACTCGGATCCATGGAGTACTGCCACTTTTTCTGCTCAGTCACATAGTGTTGAAATTTTTTTTTCTCCTTCCACTGTTTAATCCCTAATTATTTCTTAATATCTTATCTTTTATCAGATCGACTTGATCAAATGCCATATCACAAGAGTTGGCACCAATAAATCCAGCGTCTCTATCCGTGACAGCAACCATGAAGTAACCACCATCGTGGGAACAGACGAAACAGGCACCATTTAAGATTCAGGTATGGGGTGACCAGTCCCAAAAAATACAAGCACAAAAATCTTACACAATAACACATCTGTCAACTAGACATTTTGCGGGACAATCTTTACTCACGACGACTCCCCAATCAGCCTTCACTGAGATCCAAAACACTGCACTGCCGAACAACCATGAGGACATCGATTTAGATCAGAACATTACAAACTTGATGGGACAGCCTGTTGCTGCAGACATAAAATATAAACTACGTTGCAGCATTTGTAACAAACAGCAACTGGGGAACTCCAACCCAAAGGACAAATACAGCAGATGTGACAACTGTGACAGAAAACAAAAAACTTCAATGTTTAACAAAAACTTAAGTGGAAAACAAAAAACTTCAATGTTTAACAAAAACTTAAGTGGCACTCTGTCATTAAAGGAAACTGTGGAGAGAACAAAAGACTAAAAAATAAATGGTGCCACCTTAATCAAACTACTGCAACAACAAAACAAAATGGAGTTAAAGGAAAACCCGGACGAAATTGAGGAGCTAATCCTTGATATGTCTCATGTAAAATGTGTGGTAGACAACGATGAAAACCGTATTATAAAAATCGAATCCTGGATGCCTGTTTCAGAGGCTTTACCTGAAGAAAACGATGACATATCTCTTATGTTCATGTGTCAGGAACCTTCACCATAGACAGTCCTGTGAAATGGAAAATGATTGTTTATGTTGTAAACATGGTTAAATAGACTCAATGGAAGATAATAACCTTAGGAATGTGACTTGTTAAAAGAAGAAAGGGGTTTTTGCCTTTTGCAAGTAATGAAGGTGTTTAACTGCATTTTGGATGTTTGTTGTTTGAATGTGACTTGCAATTTTTATGTTTAAGGGGGAGGGAGGAGGTGGGTTTTTTACTTTTGATGGAAAGTAACAAATTTAATTACTGTGCTTAACTGCATTTTGGATGTTTTAGTTTAAACTTGTGACTGTGTTACAGTACGTTAAGAGGGAGGAAGGTTTTTGACTTGGAAGTAACCAAGGAATACAGTCAGTCAGTAATTACTGTCCTTTATTGAATTTAGGATGTTCTAAGTTGCTTAAACTAAGAATTATGATTTCCAATTGAGTACTGTGCTGTACTAAGTATCCAATAAATGTGATACATTGCATTTCTACTTGTGTTAAGTGTCATTGTATTTGTGCTGCTCAGTGAGACCAACAACAGGATGGTTTCATTTTGGTGAGAATTTAAGCTACATATTTCTAAA
>NW_026081379.1:0-1071 GCF_006386435.1 Epinephelus moara | reverse complement strand
GGAAACGTGTTCAGAAAAAATATATTAAGTTAATATTAAAAAAGCAGCTACTCTATCGCTGAGGATCGATCATTTCAAAAACAAAAGCAGATAGCGACCTTCGGCCTACCGCCTATATATCGAGATAGCGAAATAATAAGTCGTTATCACAAGATAACAGTGCACACACACACAAAAAAAATACATGGCTGTTCTCGTCTTCCGTAGCTATGATGTCTATGTAATAATACGTCGGTTATGCCCAGGTATTGAATCAAATGTGTTTTAAGACATTTTTGCTTAGTTCACCTATTGTCTATTTGTCTCATCGACACGGCGATGTGAATAGCGCTGTTTCAGCTCATTTCTGCTCACTTTTGAGGACTTCCGGGTCTGTTTGCGGGTACCTTATTGGTGTAGCGCGATCACGTGACGGCCATGCCACCACTCGCATACCAAATCTCATTACACTCAGGCGGAACTGATCATTACGCTCAGACGGAACAAGTGCCGAATTACGACCCCGATCACAGGACTCTTGCGGGGTTATGAGCTACGAACTCCCGCTGATTAGCTGAACATGTATCAATCTTTTTTATGATGTAAAGATCGTGTAGTCCCCAGATGTCGGAACGAGATGAAACGATAACTGTGTTCACCTTACGGCCTAAGGTCCATATCGCGTCGGTCAGTCCAGGACCATAATGTTATCTGTAACGTTACCTCTGAACGTCGTACTACGACTTCATCTTAACGTTGATATGACGTTCAATATTTGAACACTGTAGTTGATTTTTTTCTACTCACCACATGAAATTTTAAAACAGCCTCTGTAATCAAACCTTAACACGTGGACTAGAGGGTGACACGGGAGTGGATTTTCAGTCCCGTCCCATCCCGCTCCCACAAAAATAGTCCCATCCCGTCCCAATCCCATGAAAAAGGAAAAAAAAATTCCCGTCCCGTCCCAATCTCACAAGAATGACTCCCACCCCATCCCGCTCCCGTGTTGTTTCAGTTACAGTAAAAAAATAAAATAAAATAAAAATAAATAAAAAAATTATACAGTGGTGTGAAAAAGTGTTTGCCCCC
>NW_026081378.1:0-3847 GCF_006386435.1 Epinephelus moara | reverse complement strand
TGTCGTCCTTTGTTAACCATTTCACATACAGATACATACTCATTTCATTGCCTCAGCCACAGCGAAGGGGGTGAAATAATTGATCCAGGAGTAGCTGCAGGGCGCAACAACAACCAGCAGGTAGCACATGTGAGCAGTAGAGATACAGCGTCCAACTGAAACGGTTTGAGAATTAGCAGTACTGTTATATTTTCTGCCGGACCTGTACAGTATACTAACTCGTTACACAGTCTTAATTTCATAAAGAACATTTATACTATGATATTTCCACAACGGTCAGTGTTAGGTCCCCTATTATCCTAATGATCTCAGTGTCATGATGTAGAACTGCATTTGATTCATCTACACAGCACGAGTAAAGTGTTAGATTAATGATTTGCATTTTTTAGTGCAATACAGTTCGCAATATAATTTAACTAACAATTACCAGCAATTACTGTGTGTGCAGAGTTGTTACTGTTAGCAGTGGTATTTTACTGGGTTTCCACCGTAATGCACTGTTGCCTGAGCGAAACCGAATGGAAGTAGGTTAAGCTGACTCTCCACCAGTAGATGGCAGTATGAGTACTTAAATGTATGCCTGGTTTGTCTCTATGTGAACTGTTGGCTTATTTTCCAGGTTATTGATGCAGATATATTTAATACTATTCATTTAATTTGATATTTGATGTTTATGGTTTATTTACAACCTAGTTATAGACAGCATGTATTTACTTTTTATTTAGAACCACACGTAGGCCTACCTGTATGGAAGAATGTGTTGATAGTGTGGCAGAAATGAAAATGAAGAATAAACGAAAAATGCAGACACATTTGGGTTGTTCTTATCGGACACGATTCAGTGGATCAGGCTTCAGTTACCGGCCAGTCACAGCACCACCTGTACACTATACCTTCATCATTTACTCTGAGCTCAGAGTCAAACTTGTATGTCCTTCTGTTCCAACTCTGCTGTTAGTGTCTTAGATGAGAAATTTCTTAATGTAGGCTGTTTTGTCTAAAGAATGATTTACTACTGTACTATATAGTGTGAACACTGCTTTAAGAGTTGTCTGTATCCAGCAGTATGCTCACATCTGGGCACTGCTAAGCAAATTCTCTCTCGGCAGCTTCTTGGTCCTGTGAACTCTGAAAATGGTTGCTGTCAAAGTCTGACACCCATGTCACTGATCCCAGCTCATACCAGTCTACAGCCACTGATGCATCTGGCAGCAGACCAGTAACAGCCAGTTGCGGAATGAGTTGACGGCCTCCCTGCAGGAGCTGAGAGGACAGGTCCAGGAGTTGCAGCAGGACAGACAGGCTGGCTATGAGGAGATAACTCAGTACTACGAGAGAGGAGCTGAGACAGCAAACCATCCTCAGCCTGAAGGAGCAGCAACAAACCTCCATCACCACCAACAGCTCCCTTCACCCTGAATCACAGCCCTCCACTTCCACCCTGACTGACAGCAGGCCATCACAACAACATGCCATAGCAGCCAACCCCACCCCACCTATCAGTGACTCACACAGGGAGGCCACCATCAGCCGGCCTAGCAAGACATTTGGAGAGGAAAAGACAGCCAGTGATGCTGAGGTTGTGATCTTAATTGAATCAAATTAGAAATTGGTTAGTGAGAAACAGCTTTTCCCCGAACACAGTTTATAAAATCCAGTGCCCTAGGACTGTCAACATCCACCTTTGGTCAGCATAGCCAGCTATGACAGACACAGGTCGTAAAGACCTGAGGCTACAGAAGGTAACAGAGTCTGTGAAGAAAATAGCACAGAGAGCCAAACAGGCCTTCCCCTCCAGGATCATTGTCTCCATCCTTCCATCCTGACACTTCACCCATATTCACCAGGCTTCATCCTGCAACACATCCTGCTAATCCAGCCCAATATCACGCCACGAGGAGCTCTGCTGATGTGCTGATGACACCATCCAGCACTGACAACACTGCAGACCTGAGAGAGATCACCTGCTCAGGCTTATATGTACCAGATTTATGAGCTGTGATACTTGAATATGTTGTCAATCAATTCAATCAATCAAATTTATAAAGCCCAATATCACAAATCACAATTTGCCTCACAGGGCTTTACAGCATACGACATCCCTCTGTCCTTAGAACCCTCGCAGCGGATAAGGAAAACTTGTGAACACTATTCATATACTGTTTGACTCATCAGCCAAGTGCTAATCCCAAACTCCATTTAGACCACCGTTTACAAAAAAGTATTTATTTTCACTGTGTATAAAAGAAAACGTCTTATCTGAACTTTAACCGCCCTCTTCCAATTAGGATGTTTGTGCCAAATTTGAATAAACTCCCTCAAAGTGTACTTGAGATATAGCATTCAAAATAATGATAATAACGGATGATGATTATTTTGCATACACAATTAATGACTGTATAAGAAAACCAGAAGTGGCATTAGACACCAACCTGATGAAGGGAAGCCCAAAGTGTTTGTTGAATAAAGCATTGTGTACCTGAGAAGAGTAGTGGAATGTGTTTTAATTGTGATGGACTTGAATTAAAGCTACACATGGTTTGCACCATGCTGTAAGTGAATTAATTATAATTAATTAATTTACTTACAGCATTAATTAATTAATTAAAAATTAACCATAAAAATGAACATGAACTGAGGCAGTACTCATATTAAAATTCAAATTTTATTGTATTTGGCTCTGAAACAGCTGGAAAAAAAAGAACAAATACAGTTGAAAAAGTCAACATTTTCTGACAATATTGTACTTTTTATTCCACTCCAATTATTTCACAGTTTACTTTAGAAAACAACATTTTGCACACAAAACATGAATAATCAATTTGAGGTTTGGACTGTTGGTCAGACAAAACAGGTCTCACTTTGAGTTCTTCTTTGAGTTGCAGTCAAACTGTATATAAAATAGGTACTTTTGAGAATATTTGAGAACTTAAGTAAAGCATCTGAATATGTTGTCTACCACTGCACATAACATAACAATGAACAATTCAAACTAATCCTGCCACTCTTTCTATGATTACCTCTTGTCATTCATTCATCTTTTGCTAGAGTTTCTGTGGAGGGTCAGTAAATTGTGCCTTTGTATTGTCTGTGTCCTATTTCTGCACTCCTGTAAATCATTCTTTAGACCAAACAGCCTACATTAAGAATTTTCTGATATAAGACACTAACAGCAGAGTTGGAACAGAAGGACATACAGGTTTGACAGTAATTGCTGGTAATTGTTGGTTAAACTATATTGCGAACTGTATTGCACCAAAAAATGCAAATCATTAATCTAAGACTTTACTCATGCTGTGTAGATGAATCAAATGCACAATATTAATCTACATGTAATCAATCCCTGTTTCCATCGGTCCATTTTTTTGGTGTATTTATTTACTTAATAATTATTAACTTAATAATTTGTCTGATTGATTAATTTATATTAATGTATTTTTACTCAGATGTTACCCTGGTATGTGCTCGCATAACGTTAATGTTATAGAATGGCTATTGTATTCTCTTGGCTTTTATTTTGAAAGGCCCATATTTACTTGGATTTCCAGGAAGCTCACCTGTCTTACTTTTCTTCCCGTTCTTTTCAAGAGGAAAGATGAAAACAGGCATTGGAAGAAACCAAAATCGGACCATTATTTAAATTTGGTTTTCTCTGTTTTTTATTTTTATTTTTTCGTTTTTTGATTCAGACAACAAGCCCTTAACATTAGTCCACACAGGCCAAATAGGACTGGAGTGGAAACGGAAGCGTACCTACTGAATGTGTACACATGCTGCTTTTGCTTTTTAAAGATTATAACAGTGAAAAAAAGTCCAACCCTGCTGTACAGGAACCAGTGAAGGGAAG
>NW_026081377.1:0-1380 GCF_006386435.1 Epinephelus moara | reverse complement strand
TTAGATGCGAACTATGAACGTTTCGCTACTATTGTGTAGGCTACCCTCCGTCCACAGCTTTGTTTACTCGTACTCGTCGTCCTCCGCTTATAACAGGATAAACAAATATACAAATATACAATGCATCATTTTAATTTTCCGATTGCCGTGTGAATGAGAAAAAACGGAAATCCACATGCTTTTCCCATTTTCGTCTTCAAATGGCTAATTGATATAGAAATTAAACCAGAACCACAAACCTACTTGTTTTTCGCCTTTATTGTGATATCTATATTATCTGCCCCTACTGCATCTCAAAACATTGGCATCGGCTATGCTTATGGCCTAGATAGATAGATCAATAGATAGATCGATCGATCGATCGATCGATAGATAGATAGATTCAAGAGTATTATCTAGACCTGCTCTATGTGTAAAGTGCCCTGAGATGACTTTTGTTGTGATTTGGCACTATATAAATAAAATTGAATCTAAAAAAAATAGATAATCAACGAAGTAACGTTGCTGTGCCTCCTGCGTAAATGTGCATATACTTGGCGTATCTGGAGATTTAAATAATCAATGAAGTTACTGCTTCCCACTTTTTATTCCCCTGTACAGTGTTTCCCTGCAGAGCTACAGTGGAAGGGTCATAACAAAAAATACAAAAGACTGTAACGTTAAAAGATATCTGCCTGAGGTTATTAAATACCTGCAGCGAGCACCCCACCCCACCCCCCATCCCGCAGCAGAAACAGTAAGCGCGTTTCCCCATAAAGAGAGACGATGAGAACGTATACGTTCTCATCGTGTGCATTTTGTAGTCCATCTTCAGAACATTGTAGTTTCGCCACAGCAGACCCACGTCAATAACATCCTTCTCAGCCAATTACAGCGCGATAAATTCTTCTTCTTCGTTTGGTTTTATGGCGCGTTGCAACCATTGCTCATTAGGTGTATGGCGGTATACACCCAATGAGCCATACACCATATATTACTTATAGTATTAAATGTATACATGAATGCATGTGCATGAGAGCAAAGTGTATGAATGTGTGCATAAAATATAAGAATATGAGAGAAAAATGTATCAATGTGTGTGTTCAAATATATAAATGAGTGAAAATATATGTATGTGTAAGGAGAATGTATGTGTGTGAGAGTGAAAATTTATGAATGTGTGAGTGAAAATGTATAAATATGAGAGTGAAAATACAGTATATGTATGTGTAAGGATAATGTATGTGTGTGAGAGGGTGAGAATGAAATATGTCTTGTACGGCCCCTCATAGCTTTCTCTGACTCATATAGGTCCTGCATGCATGAAACTATTGTTCCCTGAAACAGTAAATATACATCTGACTGATCACTTTAGGGACACTATGGACACTTTATAAACAC
>NW_026081376.1:0-2355 GCF_006386435.1 Epinephelus moara | reverse complement strand
GCCAGGGCGCATGGTGTGCCAAACTTACAAAATCCACCTGGCCACACCCAGTTGGCGAAGCGCAGGTGCACTGCGCCTCCGCCGCGCCTGGTCTGCGAAACTAGAGCCCAAAGTCTCACAAGCTGGGGACAAACAAACAGTTCGACATTGAAACCACTGGCCACTCTCTATAAGCAAACTGTTAAAGTACAGCTCCCATCATTGTCCGATTCTGAAAAACATAAACTTCCGAGTTGGAAAGATGTAATAAAATACAGGAACATCTGCCTTGTCCACAAAATTTTGCACAATACAGCTCCTCCCCCTCTTAACTAACTCATAACTCAACGTAACAGTAACAGTCAAACTACCAGAAGCATTACACGTGGCGACCTGTTAGTCTGTTTCAGGAAAAGTACATTTGGTCAACTATCCTTCTCAGTTAGAGCCACTCAGAATTGGAACTCTCTACCCACCCAAATCAAAGACATACATACATACTCCACCTTCAATGCACACTTAAAAACCTGGTTCCCTGACAACTACACCTGCACACACTAGACTGGATTGGATATGACATATGTGTTGCATGTAACATGATCATAGTGATAGATGTTGCCCGTCTGTTTTTGTGATTATATGTGCTGCTTCTGTGTTGTGATCATTGTGATGTGCTGCATGTGATTATATGTGCTGCTTCTGTGTTGTGAATATGTGATGTGCTGCATGTGATTATATGTGCTGCTTCTGTGTTGTGAATATATGATGTGCTGCATGTGATTATATGTGCTGCTTCTGTGTTGTGAATATGTGATGTGCTGCATGTGACTGTATGTGCTGTTGATGTTGCTGGGAATGCTCTGGGACATGTATGGTTGGGCATGCTGCCTGCGTATGTACATGTGATTTTATGTACCACCGGTGTGTGTTTTAGTGAGTGCATTGATGCTGCTTTTTCAGCCCTGCATGTTCTGCACTGCTTCTGTATTGCATTTTAGTATTGATGTTATAACTGTATTGTATTTGTATTTTAGGTTGCCTATCATCATCTGGCCGGGGACTACAGCTGGAAATTAGCCACCTTGGCTAAAGCTGCCCTATTTACTGTTTTTTTGCTATAGTCAATTAATGGGGATTGTCCACAAAACTATAAATAAATAAACTAAACTAAACTAAGCCAGCACCGTTTAAGTGCTCCAGTTTGTCCCTCAGAAGCGCAGGCTGTATGGTGTTGAAAGTGCTAGAGAAGTCAAAGAACATGATTCTCACAGAGCTTCCAGGCTTCTCCAGGTGAGAAAGAGCTCTATGCAGGAGGAAGATGACGGCGTCGTCCACTCCAATGCCAGGCTGGTAGGCAAACTGCAGCGGGTCCATTGAAGGGCCTACTGTGGGGTGGAGACGAGACAGAACCAGCCGCTCAGAGTCTTCATGAGGTGCGATGTTAATGCCATCGGTCTGAAGCTGCTGAAGTCCTTGGGGTACGGAGTCTTGGGCACAGGTACCACGCAGGATGTCTTCCACAGCTGTGGTACTCTCCCCAGCCTCAGGCTCAGGTTGAAGATGGTTTCAACTATCCCGCACAGTTGGGCCTCTAGTTTCGCAGACCGGGCGAGGTGGAGGCGCAGCGCACCTGCGCCTCGCCAACTGGGTGTGGCCAGGCGGTTTGGCACACCGTGCGCGCTGGCGCAGCTACTCCTCTTTCCCACCTCAATCCCTCCTACCTGCGCAAGTCGGAAAGAGGGAGGAGAGAAGGCGTGGAGTGGATTTTACACAGCCGATTCACATCACACCAATCAAATGAGGCGTAATGAGAGTTTATTCAATTCGCCATGGCAGAAGAGAGCAGCAGCATCACACGCCCAAACTTCTCCCAGGAGGAAACTGATGTTTTGGTCCAAGCTCGCAGTGTCTGAATATACGGAACTGCGAGCAGACCTCCACGGGTTTCCATTATGCGTGCCAAATGTGCCAAATGGTGCCAATCCCCTTTGATCTGACATCAGATGTGACGGGACAGTCGATATAGCGATACATTTATGTGCTGATTGCAGATAGTTGCATCACTGCGCCAAGCTGGATCTGTCGACACCTCCCCCTGCTGCGCCGCCACACCCATCTCAGTGCACCTCGGTCTGCCAAACAACCAAACTGAGCGCGCCTCGGGTTACGCTGCTCAAAACCAGCTCTGCGCGGGGTTTGCCACCCTGCGCCACGCCGGGAAACTAGAAGCCCAGGTCTGCGCAGGACTTCAGAAGCCTGGAGCTGATGCCGTCTGGACCCGCAGCCTTCCTCGTCTTTATCCTCGTCAGCTGATCTCTCACCTGACAGGTAGTGAAGGACAAGCTGGAGCTGATCTCTCACCTGACAGGTAGTGAA
>NW_026081375.1:0-1539 GCF_006386435.1 Epinephelus moara | reverse complement strand
TAAATAAAATTGATTGATTGATTGATGGAATTTGCGGTGTCATGTGGACGGAGGTATTTTTATTACACCGCTCGTATGGACGCAGATCTTTTAAAAACTAGAGGCCAAAAAAGTTCGGTTTTAAAAATACCCGTGCTCTTGTGGCCCTAGAAAATAGTTTTGTTCCTCTAAATGTCACATTTGGAGAAATCAAAGCACAACATTAAAACCTGTAATTAACAAAGAGTTCCTGCCTTGACAAATCACCTTGATTTTACCATGGGTCACTTACACTCAGAGATATAAGCATTAACTTAAGAGCTACTTTTCCTATTGAAATGATATCGGTTTTCTCACCTCAGTGCCCCTCCCCCCTTCACCTCACTCAGAGCTGTGTGTGTGTGTGTGTGTGTGTGTGTGTGTGTGTGTGTGTGTGTGTGTGTATGAGTGAAGCAGTACAGAGAAGACATGTTGTGTTTTTGCAGTATAACAAACAGAACTATAGATACTGTATTTTTGCAGTATAACAAACAGAACTATAGATACTGTAGATAGAAAGGCCTTGACACCTTGATAATGTGGCATGAAATTCATAATTTTTTTTGATTTCATCAAACATCGCCAAACTTCGATCCTTCGCCATGACACAGGAAGTTGCTGTAACTTCAGTTTACATGCTCCAATCTGCCTCAACCTTCACGTTTGATGACAGTCCCGCCCTGAACACATCTACAGGCCAATTAACACTCACGGTCAGAGCGCCACCTACTGGCAGAAGGAAGTAAGCCTTACATCACAAATATTGCATATATGTGACATTTACACAGTTATCTACACTTCATCACCTGTGATGTCACATGTCAATAGTGGCTGATCTACAACGGCGCCTACTGGACACAGGAAATGATGTTTAACGGCGTTGTGCAGCATCTGAAAGACGTGGCGATTTGAAGCCGTTTCCACCGACCTCCGCCGGCCATCCCGCGGCCACCACTCCCCCGACTCGCGTGGGCTGCAAGGGCCCGTGCATCAATTTTTTCTTTCCGTAATTCTTTCTAATATATTTTCCATTAAATTAATCAAAATGATTAATCTGTTATTAAAATAGTTGACGATTAATTTAATAGTTGACAACAAATCGATTAATCAACTAATTGTTGCAGCTCGGAACAACATCTCCAAATTTGTCCCTTTTTCAGTATAAAGAAGTAAAACATTGTGAAAACATTCACAGGGTTTGTAGAACAGTGCAGTTTCAGTAACATAAATCAGGACTTGCTGTGAGTTTAATTGGAAAAAAAAAACGGAAATAATTACATCTCTGCAATTTTCAGGTGATTTCAATTTTCACACATCCAGTGGGCCGGATTGGACCCTTTGACGGGCCCGATCTGGCCCGCAGACCGGATGTCTGACACCCCTGTTATACAGCAACCAAAGTTGGTTTCAACCGGTTTCAACATACCATTCCTTAATCAGAAATACTTTTCCTTTACTTTTCTCCTTCAGGATAAAATTAGGTTTAATCCCAGATAGCACACATACATCTGGCCGACATCG
>NW_026081374.1:0-1538 GCF_006386435.1 Epinephelus moara | reverse complement strand
GCTTTAAACATCATTATTGCTGTTCTAACTTTAATTAAGTCCATAAATTTCAAAGTTTGTGATTTAAAAAATAGAGAATTATTGTGTCAGTCTAACTAAAACCGGACTTTTGAAATCCATGTAAACATGTTAGTCTGACTGAAATCGTATTAAGAAGAAGACATCCGTGGACGGGAGGAAAACATGAAATGGTGACTGTTTGGTCTGTGACGTAAAAGGTCCAATACTAACAAGCTGTAAGGGGACATATCTCCACCTATCGTAGAGGAGTCAGACATACTACTGTCAATAAATGGATTCCTCTCCTGTGCTTGTATACTGGGACAAGGACAGTAGTCCAGTTAAACGTCCTAGTGGAGCTGTAACTGTAGCTGCACTGAACTGTGCATGGAAACATACTGACTGACAGCAGCAGAGGAGAGAGGCCTCTAGTGTAGGAACTGCTGGTCCTGCTGCCTCTCAGTCTGAGATTTGTTAATAAATCCCATGGATCTGATTGTTTGAAAGTTGTCTTATGTGGTTATTTTGGGTCAGTGGTGGAGTTGTGTTCGCCCCACAGAGTTGCCCAAAGGTAGGGCGTAACAACACACCTGATCCATTTTCTAACAGCTGATTCTTAGGATGGACATTCGCCGCGGTGCATCGGTCAGAATGCATTTGACAGAATCCCAGTATTTGTTAACTGCACTTTATTTCCTTAAGATGAAGACAGAACGATGCACAGGGCGCTCATCCACAACAAGGAACTTTGACTGCATTTGTGAACCTGTGCTTCTGTACACAGAAAATGAAAGCAGACAATTTAAGGGATATATTTCCAACAAGTAAAACTCATTTCAAAACACGTTAATAATACTTGGGGTTTTTGGGATGTTGTGTGATATTTTGAAATAAAATGTCAACAAGCCCCAGAGTCTTATTTTGCTACTTTCCCCTTTGTGTCAGGACACTTCCTGCCAAATGTCATACTTGTATGACTATTTATGTCGTCGTAGTGCCCTAATATTTGCATTTACATCATTTCACCAGAAGCATGTCCCAAAAAGGGGTTTTAGGCCCCCTGAGACCAAACGGCCCCGAGCTGGGGGTGCTGGTTATCAACTTATGATGGCCCAGGGTATATACAGGNCAGTTAGGAGTCCAGAAATACCTGTGCGTCTTCCTGCTAGAAAAAGTCCCACAATGCTCTGTGGCTATGATGTCATATTTCTGGGCCTTTTTTACACCTTCAGTCCCTTTTTGCATTTTATATCTTCCTCCTCTCTTTTGTCTGCAAACAGGAACCAGCGTCCAGACATGCACAGCTCTGCCTGTATTTGCTTTAAACATAACATACTGTGAGTTGTTCTGACACACTGTAGTGTGACTTTTTAACAGGTGTTTCAACGTGGTTTATTATGAACTTGTTTTAACATTATTTGAGTCTTTTTGACACACTATACTGTGACTCTGTGACTTGTGTGGACGTCACATTTTAGCACTTATTTAATGTTTCACTGAGCAGTTTTCAATCTGCGCAGTGAAGGATTGCTCCCCCC
>NW_026081373.1:0-1050 GCF_006386435.1 Epinephelus moara | reverse complement strand
GATTTAAATGTTTAAATGTGTGAAAAGATGCACTGAGAGTCAACATAGCAACCATGGAACCATCAGGTCTGTAACAACACATCTGACCTCAGAGCTGTCATTACGTCCACACCGGCCTGTCCTCTACTGCAGGAACAATAGCATCTGTTAGTGTGTGGCGATTTATTAAACCGGCCTATACATGATATGGCTGCATTGCGATATAAATTGCGTTTGCTTTAATTATTCAAATTATAATTATTATTATCAACTTTTATGTGTGTGTGTGTGTGTGTGTGTGTGTGTGTGTGTGTTTTGTTTTCCTCTCCTCTCAATCAGCAGCCTTACTGAGAATCGGTTAACTCACCTGGCTTTTGGTTCTTCTTGGTGTGGATATCATCATGTGAATTAATTAAGGTGTAGGGTATTCATTAAACGCTTTCTTGTCAGCTCGAGGCTGTCATCGTCCGAAACTCATATCACACTGGTTATGTGGTGTATAGACACTTAGAAAACATGGTAAAAAAAATGGGATAAATACAACTGAGTATTATTGCCGTTTGTTGCGAATGAAACTCTGACCAGCCGTGATGCAGGGCCGTAATAGCCTACTTATTTAACATTGGGGGGACCGTCGTAAATCACCACTAACCCCCTCAGGTGAAATTTTAATTTTACAGCTAAACTGACCATTTTACAAATTTGAAGGAAAACTCTTGGATCAGGACTTTTTCAGAGTTTAGGTGGCTGAGTGCCATTTTAAGGAGCCAGCATATGATGATTAAGGGTCACACAGGAGAAGTGAACACTGACTTTTTTATGTTATTTTTAGGCATGACATACTGAACTATGCTTTTTTTTTTAATAAATTGTTTTAACTTTTTCTGACTTTTTTAATGACATACCAACAATTTACAACAACAACCACAACGGACAGTGATATACTGTACAAAACACTCATATTATTATTATTTTCATTTTTTAAAACATTTTAAAGTATTGAAATACATAGCATACACTTCACCTCAAACTGGAATGTATACAAAAGTATTGAGTGTGTTGTTACAGTTG
>NW_026081372.1:0-1491 GCF_006386435.1 Epinephelus moara | reverse complement strand
ATTATCATACCCTGTGTGTAACTAATTACGTGCCCTACCCTTATTGATCCATGGATGCAGGGGTCACTTGCAGGTGCCAGGTGGGAGCTTCTTGCGAGATTTTGATGTATCTTGTCTCCTCGTTCAGGAAAAAAAATTACCAAGAAAAAAAGAAAAAAATTACCACGAAAAACAGAAAATATTACTCAGGAAAACGGAAAAAATTACACCAAAAAACAGAAAAATAAATAAATTACCCCGAAAAACAGAAAAAATTACTCAGAAAAAACTTGTCAAGTGAATGCAATACGCTTCCGTATGATCAGAAGAATTAAGTTTTGTGTGTGTGTGTGTGTGTGTGTGTGTGTAAATATTAATTTATCCAGACCCACACTCCATTTCGGTAGGTGGCGGTAATGCTTCCATACGTTGTTTGACAACCGCCATAAAAGTAGAAGAAGAAGACTAAACGACAACATTGCACCTGGCAGTCACTGTAGCTGCTAACAGGAGGAAACAGTGAGTAAGTGTGGAAATAAACACTACTGTGCTTATTCAAACATTAATTCAACTTTCACTGTTTAAGCCACAGCTGCGAGGAGGAAAGTGTGTTCAGATTAGAGCCGCTTTTGTCCGTTATCTCATCGTTAGCCACACGGTCCCACCAAGTTGCTAACTTTTAGTGCTCACTTTAAATAAAGTGATACGACCTCTATAAATAAACATGTCTTTGCTTTGTAGGACGACCTCACCCGCTGCTTTGTTGGTGGACACGTTTTATATCAGTCAACTTAAGATTCAAACTTATCGCAGGTTAGCTGTTCCCACCTCACAGCAGCTAAAGCTAAGCTAGCCCGAACAAACTGTATTTCATTACAGCATGTAGCCACGGAAAGTTTGTTGTAACTTAAAGCCTTCGTTGAGCTCGCATTAAAGGTACAAAACGCAACCATAATCTAGACTCTGTAAATTAAAGCGAGCAAGTTATTAAATTAAAAAGTCCATGAAAGCTAAAACATTGTATATGAGCGTTTACTGATGTTCAACGCGTTTGTATCAGCAGTGTTCGCAAATGTTGTAAAACAGGCCTGTTTTATAGGGATTTATCGACTGATCGATTTAATTATAGGTGGGAAGGTGGGGGTGGTGGATGTGTTCAACAAAACCTGGACCCGAGAGTCTAGTGTTCGCTTCTTGAATGTTGTTGTTCTTGAATTATTATTTTTTTATAACCCCAACCACGTGCTTTTGTTGATGTCCTAGTGTTGGTAGCGCATCTTGGGCCATCATCAGCAGACAAAGACGGATACCTAACATGTCATATGTGAATGTGAAAGGCCTTTGACAAAGCGGTGATATATGGGTTTTTGATTTGTAAAGTAGTCACTCTAGAATGTGACAGAGCATTCCAGTGGCAATGCTGAGGACTGCCAGTGACAGAGTTTTAAATATGTGAATAACTGAGCTGGGATATTGAAGAATTGTGATGACTGCATAGGAGATTGTGTTTTG
>NW_026081371.1:2693-6386 GCF_006386435.1 Epinephelus moara | reverse complement strand
AACTGTGTATCATCCTCATAACAATGGAAATTTATAGAGTGATTTCTAATGATGTCGCCTAAAGGAAGCATATATAGAATAAATAGGATTGGTCCAAGCACAGAACCTTGCGGAACTCTACCGCATGTTTTTAACTGGGCTCTACTACATGTTACTAACTGGGCTCTACTTCATGTTACTAACTGGGCTCTACTACATGTCACTAACTGGACTCTACTACATGTCAGTAACTGGGCTCTATTGCATGTCACGAACTGGGCTCTACTGCATGTCACTAACTGGGCTCTAAAACATGTCACTAACTGGGCTCTATTGCATGTCACTAAGTGGGCTCTACTACATGTCACTAAGGGGGCTCTACTACATGTCACTAACTGGGCTCTACCACATGTTACTAAGTGGGCTCTACTGCATGTCACTAACTGGACTCTATTGCATGTCACTAACTGGGCTCTACTACATGTCACTAACTGGGCTCTACTACATGTCACTAAGTGGGCTCTACTACATGTCACTAACTGGGCTTTACTGCATGTCACTAATTGGGCTCTATTGCATGTCACTAAGTGGGCTCTACTACATGTCACTAACTGGGCTCGACTACATGTCACTAACTGGGCTCTACTACATGTCACTAAGTGGGCTCTAATGCATGTCACTAATTGGGCTCTAATACATGTTAATAAGTAGGCTCTACTGCATGTCACTAATTGGGCTCTAATGCATGTTACTAAGTGGGCTCTACTGCATGTCACTAACTGGACTCTACTACATGTTACTAAGTGGACTCTACTACATGTCACTAAGTGGGCTCTACTGCATGTCACTAACTGGAATCTACTATATGTCACTAAGTGGGCTCTACTGCATGTCACTAACTGGACTCTACTACATGTCACTAAGTGGGCTCTACTACATGTCACTAACTGGGCTCTACTACATGTCACTAAGTGGGCTGTACTACATGTCACTAAGTGGGCTCTACTACATGTCACTAACTGGGCTTCACTACATGTCACTAAGTGGGCTCTATTGCATGTCACTAAGTGGCCTCTACTGCATGTCACTAAGTGGGCTCTATTGCATGTCACTAAGTGGGCTCTACTACATGTCACTAACTGGGCTCTACTACATGTCACTAAGTGGGCTCTACTGCATGTCACCAACTGGGCTCTACTACATGTCAGTAAGTGGGCTCAACTACATGTCACTAACTGGGCTCTACTGCATGTCACTAACTGGGCTCTACTACGTGTTACTAACTGGGCTCTACTGCATGTCACTAAGTGGGCTCTACTACATGTCACTAACTGGGCTCTACTACATGTCACTAACTGGGCTCTATTGCAGGTCACTAATGGGACTCTACTACATGTCACTAACTGGGCTCTACTACATGTCACTAACTGGGCTCTACTGCATGTCACTAACTGGGCTCTATTGCAGGTCACTAATGGGACTCTACTACATGTCACTAACTAGGCTCTACTACATGTCACTAAGTGGGCTCTACTGCATGTCACTAAGTGGGCTCTACTGCATGTCACTAACTGGACTCTACTACATGTCACTAAGTGGGCTCTACTGCATGTCACTAAGTGGGCTCTACTGCATGTCACTAACTGGACCCTACTACATGTCACTAACTGGGCTCTACTACATGTCACTACGTGGGCTCTACTGCATGTCACTAACTGGACTCTACTACATGGCACTAACTGGGCTCTACTACATGTCACTAACTGGACTCTACTGCATGTCACTAACTGGGCTCTACTACATGTCACTAAGTGGACTCTACTACATCTCATTAACTGGGCTCTACTACATGTCACTAACTGGGCTCTACTAAATGTCTCTAACTGGGCTCTACTACATGTCACTAACTGGGCTCTACTACATCTCACTAAGTGGGCTCTACTACATGTCACTAACTGGACTCTACTGCATGTCACTAACTGGGCTCTACTACATGTCACAAACTGGACTCTGCTGCATGTCACTAACTGGGCTCTACTACATCTCACTAACTGGGCTCTACTGTATTTCACTAACTGGGCTCTATTACATGTCACTAACTGGGCTCTACTACATGTCACTAACTGGGCTCTACCGCATGTCACTAACTGGAGTCTATTGCATGTCACTAAGTGGGCTCGACTACATGTCACTAACTGAGCTTCACTACATGTCACTAAGTGGGCTCTACTGCATGTCCTTAACTGGGCTCTATTGCATGTGACTAAGTGGGCTTTACTACATGTCACAAACTGGGCTCTACTACATGTCACTAACTGGGCTCTACTACATGTCACTAACTGGGCTCTACTGCATGTCACTAAGTGGGCTCTACTACATGTCACTAAGTGGGCTCCACTGCATGTCACTAACTGGGTTCTATTGCATGTCACTAACTGGGCTCAACTGGATGTCACTAACTGGGCTCCACTACATGTCACTAACTGGGCTCTACTGCATGTCACTAACTGGGCTCTTGTACATGTCACTAACTGAGCTCTAATGCATGTCATTAACAGGGCTCTACTACACGTCACTAACTGAGCTCTAATGCATGTCACTAAATGGGCTCTATTGCATGTCACTAACTGGGCTCTACTACATGTCAGTAACTGGGCTATACTGAATGTCACAAAGTGGGCTCTACTGCATGTCACTAAGTGGGCTCTACTGCATGTCACTAACTGGACTCTACTACATGTCACTAACTGGGCTCTACTACATGTCACTAGCTGGGCTGTAATGCATGTCACTAACTGCGCTCTATTGCATGTCACTAAGTGGGCTCTACTGCATTTTACTAACTGGGCTCTATTGCATGTCACTAAGTGGGCTCTACTGCATATAACTAACTGGGCTCTATTGCATGTCACTAAGTGGCCTCTACTACATGTCACTAATTGGGCTCTACTACATGTCACTAACTGGGCTCTACTACATGTCACTAGCTGGACTCTACTACATGTCACTAACTGGGCTCTACTGCATGTCACTAACTGGACTCTACTACATGTCACTAACTGGGCTCAACTACATGTCACTAACTGGGCTCTAATGCATGTCAAAGTTTGTTATGGAGTTCCTCAAGGTTCTGTGCTCGGACTAATCCTATTTACTCTATATATGCTTCCTTTCGGTAACATCATTAGACATCACTCTATAAATTTCCATTGTTATGCGGATGATAAACAGTTGTATTTATCGATGAAGCCAGAAGAAAGTAATCAATTAACTAAACTCCATAACTGCCTTAAAGACATAAAAACTTGGATGAGCACCAATTTCCTGATGTTAAATTCAGACAAAACTGAAGTTATTGTTCTTGGCCCCAAACAACTCAGAGACTCTTTATCTGATGACATAGTTTCTCTAGATGGCATTGCTCTGGCCTCTAGCNTAACTAAACTCCATAACTGCCTTAAAGACATAAAAACTTGGATGAGCACCAATTTCCTGATGTTAAATTCAGACAAAACTGAAGTTATTGTTCTTGGCCCCAAACAACTCAGAGACTCTTTATCTGATGACATAGTTTCTCTAGATGGCATTGCTCTGGCCTCTAGCACTACCGTAAGAAACCTCGGAGTAATATTTGATCAAGATTTGTCTTTTAATTCTCATTTAAAACAAACCTCACGGACTGCATTTTTTCATCTGCGTAATATTGCGAAAATT
>NW_026081371.1:0-721 GCF_006386435.1 Epinephelus moara | reverse complement strand
CAAACTGAAAACGATCAGATAAATAAGATTTAAACCAGCTTAGTGCAGAACCTTTTAGGCCAATTAAGTGATCCAGTCTCTGCAGTAGAATTTGATGGTCAATTGTGTCAAACGCCGCACTAAAATCTAATAAAACAAGTACAGAGACACTCTAAATCCTGACTGAAATTCCTCAAATAAATTATTATCATGGAGAAAATCACACAGCTGGTCTGCGAGTACTTTCTCAAGGATCTTTGACATAAAGGGAAGATTAGATATTTGTCTATAGTTGGCTAACACCTCTGGATCCAGGGTGGGCTTTTTTAGTAGAGGTTTAATTACAGCTACCTTAAAAGACTACATGTCACTAACTGGGCTCTACTGCATGTCACTGACTTGGCTCTACTGCATGTCACTAACTCACTAACTGGGCTCTACTGCATGTCACTGACTTGGCTCTACTGCATGTCACTAACTGGGCTCTACTACATGTCACTAACTGGGCTGTACTATATGTCACTAACTGAACTCTACTGCATGTCACTAACTGGGCTCTACTACATGTCACTAACTGGGCTCTACTGCATGTCACTAAGTGGGCTCTACTGCATGTCACTAACTGGGCTCTACTGCACGTCACTAACTGGGCTCTAATGCATGTCACTAACTGGGCTCTACTACATGTCACTAACTGGGCTCTACTGCATGTCACTAACTGGGCTCTACTACATGTCACTAA
>NW_026081370.1:0-1059 GCF_006386435.1 Epinephelus moara | reverse complement strand
CAAATGAGTCAAACAGGAAGTCAGGTGCAGAAAATATATAATAATATAATTTAAGAGGGTTGAGTGTCTTTGAAATTAGTAATGTGAGAACTAATGTTAAATACAGATGTGTTTCATTTTTGGGAGTTAAATTATGGAATGGGGTTAGTGATGATTTGAAATTGTGTAGATCTCTGTTGAGTTTCAAAAAAACATTGAAAGGTAAAATAATTAAGGATTACAATGTAACATGATTGAATTGTGAAATGATTAAGAAGAAGAATTTAGAGTAAATTTTGTTGTGTTTTTTCTTTGTATTACTGATATTCTGGGTTATCTTATGGATTGTACAGGATAGGCAAAAATAAGCCTCGGCTTCAGCCTATTCCTTTTTCGGTTGCAGAGCTTGTTAAATTTTGTTGTGAGAAAATGTATAGTGCAGACATGTATGTAAATGTTTTGTCAGTTGATTGCACACAATTTAAGTATTGTATATTGTAAATGAAATAAACTATTCATTCATTCATTCATATATATATATATATATATAGTATAACTTGTATGTTGATTGTTAATAAAACTTGCTGTAGCTTAGTGATTTGGTAATCAGTCCCATTTTTCCCCACTGTGACGCCAACGACCAATCGATTCATCAAGAAAGTAAATTTTACTGACACATGAAATATTCATTATCAATAAATGAAAATATCATCGGTTGCAGCCCTGTGGAAAATATAGTTCAGTGAATGAAGGAATATTTTATTGACTTCCTGTATTTCTCCCTCCTCGCTCTGTCTGCTGCAGTTTGAGCCCAGAGGAGCTGCAAACACAAACTGGTACCAGAGACAAACACAAAGGAACCAAGTTTTGTTTTTCACTCACTGACACACACCTACTGAGCAAACACACCATCACGCACAGTATTAAAGACAAGCGAAGGTGTGTGTGTTTAAAATGAGGTCAGCTGCAGTGTTTCCAACACACTCCTCTCTGTCTCTCTCTAACCTTTAGAGAATCCTGCCGACACTCAGATTAACTCTCACTGAGGGTAAATCCTGGACGACAGCTCACACACACACA
>NW_026081369.1:0-1206 GCF_006386435.1 Epinephelus moara | reverse complement strand
CACACACACACACACACATATATGAACAGGATATCCTTATGAATCTTCACATTTGGAACAAAATGAGTTTCCCTCATCTCAGGCTTACCATACTCAGAGTTTTCACTAATCCTTGTTTCTGAAATAGGGCCCTGGAGATAATCTCTTTTCTTTTCAAAGAGCAGTATGTGGGATTTAATAGCATCTTGTACCCCTCTACTTTAAAAAAAAAAATCTATGGTGGCCTTCAGGTAAAGTAAAAATACAATGGTTTACAATGGTTTATCAGTTCTGGGCTACTATATGATGGCAAGGTAGAAAACAAAAAAGTCTGCACAACACACAGCTCCCGTTTAGAAGGATTTTAATACAGAATAACATTTCAAGCCCACAGCTCTGCAGACTTCTGATAAATGACAAAGAGTCGCCATCTCAAATACCCATAGTACGTGAACCAGTCATGTGACATACCATACCTGTTACCCTGTTAAATTCCAATGTGGGACAGGACTTTAATTCCTTTTACACAAAACTGTTGCTCAGCAAGGATTATTAAATAAATAAATATATAATATATTGTGTATTTGAAAAAGTATTATAATACTTGTATAAAACTTAGGCTTTGAATTACATATCAATTATGTGTTATGTTATGTCACTTGTTTCAAGGCACCTGAGGATAATGGCAGCCGGCATACCAACACAACCACCACTTTATCCCGTTAAAACAATATTCAGAACTTGGATTAATTTTTGTGAAAAACACTTTTGATTCTTTTGACCAGTTGACCCTTACAGACTAAAGGAAAATATTTAACTTACTAGGTAATCGAGGAATGGACACATATTCTGATGTAATGACAGAGGAAGGAAGTCACCACTTATTTTTTGTCATGCCAGTAAATTTGAATGACTTACGGTCTTCTCTGGTGCTCATGGTTTCAGTAAACTGAAATCTACCAAGCTAACAATGTGTAGCATCTCGGTATTGACAAAAGTTTAAACATTTATATTTGTGTGTGCAATCTGAACAGCTAACTAATGTTAGCTCAAGTGGGTACTTAACAAACCTGTTTTATATATCCAAAGAACTTCTATAAAAATGAACTGCTTCGCAACCAGACCATGCATGTCATTGAGACAGGCCTTTATTTGTCAAAATGTGTACACATATATACACACGCGCACACACACACACACACACACACTATATATATATATGTATAA
>NW_026081368.1:0-1188 GCF_006386435.1 Epinephelus moara | reverse complement strand
ACACCCACACGGACCATCCCTGTTGCCAACTGCCGTAAAGGAAGAAGAAGAAGAAGAAGAATGGCGACCGTGACAGCTGAAGATTTTCAAGTAAGTTAAATGTTGAAAAGTTACTTATAAATGGCATTGTCTAATCCAGCAAATTACTTAATACATATGCATACAACGGCTTGCTCGATAGTTTTCGGCTAAGTTAACTAGCGTTGTAGGCTAACGTTACATCAACACTAGTATGCTTTCATTTTAAAACATCTTATTTTTGCGGGGTTTGAGCCTGGCGTCATTATAGTATGGACGTTTGTAAAGGAAGATAAGGTAACCTTGCTGAGACCCAGCTTCTGCAGTAGTAACATGCAGACCTGAGCTGCTGCTAGGGGATGTGGATGTAGGGCCTCGGGCCCGCTGTTCACATAGCCGGTCCGGCCGCGGATCCACCAGAACTCATTCACTAAACAAACATTTTAACAGTTGTTTGTTTGTCGTCTTGCAGACAGACCTGACAAAGCATCAATTCAGACTTTTTATGAATCGGCATCATGATGTTGTCATTTCGGGATACTTTTTATCACTTTATTACAATTAAATCTCATGAAAATCTAAGTTTATTTTGGCGGGGCTCATGAGACAGTTTGTTTTGGTGTACAGGCAGTACACAACTGCGAACCCTAGCGGTGAAAAGATATCGCTTTTTGCCCCTTTTAAGCAATGGAGGACTGAATAATATATCATATTGAGTTATTAGCCTTAATATTATTAAGAGAGTACAATTAACTTGCTAACTTGATCAATATAAGTGGAAATACTCAGACCCCTCGTCCGCTTTTATGTAACATTAAAGTTGTGTAACTGCTGCGCTAGTTAACGTCATAGTCCGGTCAGCTCTGTGAAGAGAAACACCTTTTTTTCTAACGCCGTCCGTCCTTAGTTATTATAAGTTAATACCAGTGATGTGAGTTGTATTAAATGTACCCACTTATGCCATTTAAAGTGCTCAAATAAGTTCGGGGGTAGGCTATATAACTACACACCTGTCGCATCTGTTCACCCAGTCTCATATAAAATACACTAAAGAATACAGTAACAAAGTAATTTCCTATTTAACTTAATCCTTTCAGTCAAAATATAGACCACAGAGGCTATATTCATAACATGACTATAGACTCACTGAAACCTCCAATTGAACTATTT
>NW_026081367.1:782-3870 GCF_006386435.1 Epinephelus moara | reverse complement strand
TTGAGCTTCACCTCTTGGTATCCATGCTCTGTGGCCAAACTGTTGCTATCTTCCGGGGTACACGACCCTAGTCTGCAAGGGTGTTGTGTTCACTGACCATAAAATAAATCAGTTTCAGAGAAAGTAAAATAAAGCAGTGTGAGCCATGGCAAGTGGGATCATACATACTGTATATTAACTCTGTTACACTGGGAAACTGTTATAATAAATACATGTGAAAACAATTAGTCCTCAGAGTGATGTGCACATCAGAGACACATGAACAATTAACACACCCATGTGTCTGCAATTAGATGAGTGGATATAAAAGCATGCGCAAAGTGGTGCCGAAAATACCGTTAACAACAACGGCTGCTTTAGCAGTATTAGAAGATTTGTAAATGGTGCAATACGAAGAGAGCGTGTGTTCAGAGACAAATTGCACTGGCACATGATGACAACTGGCTCACTAGCTGCTTTAGGTTCCCGAGGGCAATCCTCCTGGAACTGTGCGCAGAGCTGCAGCCGGCCTTGCAGCGCGACACGGCGAGGAGCCATGCGCTGCCTGTATCCATACAGGTTCTGACCACATCGGGACTCCTAGCAACAGGGGCATTCCGGAGGGAGCTGGCCGACCCATCGGGACTGTGCCAGTCGACCCTGAGCCGAGTCATGCCAGCTGTGTGGGACGGAATTATCCGCATGTCAGCCAGGTATATCAAATTCCCATACGCAGCTGAACAGGCCAACATTAAAGCGCAGTTTGCAGCCAGAGCCGGTTTTCCTAATGTTATCGGAGCTATCGACTGCACACACATTGATAAAAAAGTGGGATGAATTTGTTTTTGTCAACAGGAAGCATTTTCATTCGATCAATGTACAGATCATATGTGATGCGCAAATGCAATTAACCAACATTGTGGCGAGGTGGGCAGGTTTAACGCACTGAGTAACAGCATGGTTGGGAACAAGCTACAGGCTGGCACTGCGCGTGATGGGTGGCTTCTTGGTGAGTAAATAATTTATTTGTTTAATTGTCCTAATATTAATCCCCCTGATGCGCACTGAGCATGTGCGCCCCCAAATATTATCCTGTCTTCACAGCATCAGTACTAGTCAGTGGTTGAAGTTAGTGACTTGCTGTTTGTTGCAGCTTCAGAGCTTTCTAACAGCCCCTGATTGTCTCTGTGTGTAAAGTGCTCATGTCAATAAACCCGTGCATAAAGTGTGACATTTCTTGTGTTAAACAGAGGGCAGGGCTCATTATCATCTGGAAGAACGCCGTAAATAACGGCGTTTTCAGGACAGTTATTACGGCGTAAAAGGCGGTGTCTACTGTGGAGCTCCACAACGCCCGTAAAAAAAAACAAAAAAAACCGGGCGCGTCTCACGGCACTTTGTCGCTTAAAAAGCGGCGTTTTAAGGATCCCAGCAAAAGCGCCGGAAAAAGCGACGCTTTAGCCGAGTAAAACGCCGCTTTTTACGGAGTTTAAATCAAAAACGCCGTAAAAACGCCGTAAAAAGCGGCGTCTTAAGACAGGTAGCGTTGAAATAGTGGCGATTAATGGCACTTTTGGCTTTCCATACGTACGCACCCTTTGTACATGAGGCCCCAGAACTGTGTCTACACCACCAGAACTGATTCATATTTGACCAAACACCACATTCCTGAGGCTTCATCAAGAGGCATGGCCAACAGTACATTTTCTTTGTCACAG
Source organism: Epinephelus moara (assembly GCF_006386435.1). Taxonomy (NCBI): domain Eukaryota; kingdom Metazoa; phylum Chordata; class Actinopteri; order Perciformes; family Serranidae; genus Epinephelus; species Epinephelus moara. The sequence continues at coordinate 2,173 of NW_026081367.1, read as the reverse complement.
CACTTCCAGTCAGCCAGCGAACTTTGTCATACCAAGAGAGCTGAAAGGACCTATTACTTTTCCTTGTTTTTTGTACCAAATCAGTCTTGGGCTTTGGTCTGCCCTGCTGTTTAATTCTTAGTCTCTCCTCGTAAGGATGACTATCAAATGGCTTTGCCAAAATCAAGTCAACGCTATTAGCAGCACTGTCTGCCATTGTGCTGGGCTAGCTAACCTAGCCCAGCACAATGGCAGACAGCTAGCTAGCTATTTATCCAATGACCATCTCGCTTTGCTGCATGAAAAAAACCTGCTCAGCGCTGTCTCATAGGAATGCTTGGAGGCTCCGCGTCCACCGTGCTGACATGAGAATGTATGACAGGGAGGTCGTGTTTGAAAACTGGTGATAAACAGCTGACATTTGAACATCATTGTCATGATGTTAAACGCATCCTAGTGCACGTTTAATGCAATGTAAATTCTTATTTTAATGTAAATTCAATAGTGCATATTTACAGACGTGCATTGCATTCATTGGATAAAAAAAAAAATAAGACACCTTATCTTGTAATTACGAGATCATTATCTCGTAATTACGAGGAAAGATCTCGTAATTATGAGATCAGGAAAGGTGCCACATTGGCCACTGCTTCACTCAGAACCACATACTGCACATCCATGAAGGGGGGTGCCATCTTGACTAAATCCCATATCTTTATTATAATGTGTATATATTGTAAATTACGTATTAGGGTACGACGGAGTATTAGGACCACACTGAAGAAAAAAAAAATTGGAGATTTCGAGAATAAAGTCGAAATATTACAAGAAAAAACTCGAGAATGAAGTCATAACTGAGGAAAAAGTCATAATATTACGAGAATAAAGTCGTGATATTATGAGATTAAAGTCATAATATTACGAGAATAAAGTTGTAGTTTTTAAGGAAATAACCAACAACAAACAGAATGTCAGATTGTCTTTCATTCCGTTGTAAGTAGCCTACTTAATTAGGTTCGGGAACCGGCACCGTGCCGGTTCTGTGTCAGGTGAAATGCGGTGACTCCGGGCCCAGCTCTGCCACTGATTGGCAAGTCTGACATTCTTCATTATACATAAAGAACGTTAGTGAAACACATAGGCCTCACAGAAACATGCGTTCGTTTGGGGAGAAGTTAGTGGTCACATTACTCGTTTCACAGGCGAAGGACCCTGGACACATACACCGGTTGTAAGTAGGCTAACTTTTAAGATATGTGAGTCTTTGTGACTCTTGACTCTTGTCCCCTAACTAACGCTCGTTTCTGTTTCACTAATGATATTTTCACCCCATTAACTCACATCCCGTTATTTCCTCTGTAAACCTAACGTTACAGCAGCCTACAAGCATGCTGTGTCAATAAATCAGCTCA
>NW_026081367.1:0-777 GCF_006386435.1 Epinephelus moara | reverse complement strand
TTGTCCCCTAACTAACGCTTGTTTCTGTTTCACTAACGATATTTTCACCCCATTTAAGTCACATCCTGTTATTTCCTCTGTAAACCTAACGTTACAGCAGCCTACAAGCATGCTGTGTCAATAAATCAGCTCACACACTGTTAGAAATGTAATATTTAGCCTAATAACATCATGCTGCAGCAGTAATAACGTCAGCTTTAGTCAAATGGCTCTAGCTCTCCCGGTAAATGTCATAAACTCTGCACACATTTTCCCTGTATGTTGACGTGATAATGGCCGCGTTTCCCAGATCGCTCTTAGCTTAAGAAGATCTTTCACTAAGAAGGAGTTGTAAGATCGAGCTGACCCACTCTTAACACTCTTCTTAGCCACCAAACGCTCACAGATCCAGCCGCAGCAGGCACATTAATATTACACTGGCCTAAGCAAGGAGATGTTAAAACAGTGATGGGGACAGTGATGAAGTGGTGGGTGATCGATGTGCCTGACATCGATTGATTTAGAGTTTCAGCACCGCGGTAGCCGCCAGCTCCTGTTAAGATATAAACAGAATGAAAGTGGACAAGGTAATTTCAGAACTTGTCTTGAGAAATAGCTTTCAAATTGAATCAGAGATTAAATGCATTTTTAATAGAGGCAACTTTTTAAATTAGGCTATTGCTTTCTTTTCACTGTCTGCATCCATTTAAGATTTTACTTGAGATCACTCTTTAAGAAACTCTTAACAGGAGCTGGCCACTACTGCGGTGCTGAAACTAAATCAATGATGTCAGGCAC
>NW_026081366.1:0-1415 GCF_006386435.1 Epinephelus moara | reverse complement strand
GTCGCTTATAATAAGCGGACTTGGCAACACTGTACCCCACCGTAGGCTTATCCAGTGTTAAGAAAATGGTGACTCTTCCTGTCTCCTAAGTGGGCGTGGTTAGCTCTCCCTCCAATCAGAGCCTGTTCTCCCTCAACCGCCTGTTTATCAAGATCACAAGATCTCGTGAGAACTTGTTTTCTGAGACGGCCAGGGCTCAAACAAAGTTAATTTTCTCTTGATCTGTGCGGATGAAAAATGCAGCTTTAGTGTCAGAATGTTGGTAAGATGTGTGGCTTGTGGAAAACGAACCCAGTATTTACTTTAGTGACTATAGGGCAAAAGAATTGACCATAAATTGTGATCACGTTCATTTTCCTCATTGATGACAATACATTCAGAGCTGCCGCAAGTCTCCTACGGGGGCGTGGCGCTGACATCACTGAATCTGGAAGTGAGCTGAGTGGGGTATCTCACTTTATCCAATATCTCTGCCCATAGACATATATACGTAGACGCCGCATCGAGCGCTGAGCCATACGTCAACGTCGCCGCCATATTGGATGTGGCAAGGCTGCGCTGTAAACTAATACAAGTGAATGGACTTAATTTCTTAAAGCACCTTTCTACAAAGAAATTTACATTAATACCTCTCGTTTATTCATTCACACATGCACTAATATACTTGGGAAACAGTTAGGCACCAAAAACAATGTATTTGATCTTCTCAGATGGCTAACATAAGAACTTTAGTGATCCCACACAGGAGCAATTCACCTTACATCAGCTATAGAGAACAAGGTAGTGCCGAAAAACAATACACAGTAGCCTATACATATATATATTTATACATGTATATATATATATATGTATATATATAGCCAGGAAGTTTCCACTCTGAGAGAAGCGTTGGAAATACAGGCAAGCGTGATCGAAGACCAGGGAACAGCTGACGGATGACGGACTTGGAGAGGTGCCATTGGCATGGATCGCCCGGCCGGGCCCGCGGGGCTGGTGCTGCTGCGTCGGGATCGCAGGAGAGGGAAGCGTCGGGGTCGGCGGAGCCTGCTCGGCAGTCACTGGGGGTGACGGCATGTCCCCAACTCCTCTCCCCAGCATGGAGTACCGTTCTGAAGGAAGGGAAGCGCAAGCCTCAGAAGCCCCAAAAAGTGTAATTGTGTAGTCACCAAACAGCTTAATTTCAGCGCTTGCAAATCCTGCCATGAGTAGGCTACGGTTAGGTTCACCTCAAGGCTTTGGAACCTTTGGCGTTTTAGTTTATATGCAAATATTTGCTATTTTTGTATCTGTCTGTCCTTTTACTGTGTCTTGTATTTTTATTGTAGGCCTACTGTAACTGTACTATACACACACACACACACACACACACACACACACACATATATATATGTATACTGTGTATTGTTTTTCGGCAC
>NW_026081365.1:0-1085 GCF_006386435.1 Epinephelus moara | reverse complement strand
TTGGGCCCATTCGCCCCACAGAGTAATATATGACAAAACAGTGCATGTATTACATCATGGTTAATGCCCTGTTCCATACAGGTGGAATACCTCAGCCTAGGGGCACATGTAGAAAAGCTTTACAAATACTGGACCTCTCAGGATGATAGCAGTATTAATATTTGAAAGCTTAACAAAATATAATACTGGTATACATGTTTTTTTTCATAAATACACGACAAACATTTTGTTGAAAAATAAACCTCCATTTCCTCACACCTGTACAGCGACTACTTACTTTCACGACATACATTCAAACCAATATATATGTAATAAGTTTTTATTGTCCAGTATATAGACCCAGACAATTCACTGGTCTAAGTCTACAACATAGCCTGAGAGATGAAGGGCATAAAATCTGTGGGCATGCGAGGGTGGGTGCTGAGAGAGCTGCAGCACCCCCTATTGACAAGGGATGGAACAACACAGTCTGTAAATAGCTGTTTTACCATAACTCTTAAGCTATATGATTTTAAGGTGCCTGTCAGAAAATACATGAGAAAAAAAATTGGTTTAAATTGTGCAGATTGAATTAGCTCCTCCAATATAACATGACAGTGGCATCATGTTAGGTCAAAGTGTAAGGTTTGGGGTCAGGTCATGGGGCAGCTAAACTTGGGGAGTGAGTTGTGATAGGGAGAGCTTATCATTGGCAGCTGAGAACAAAGCATCAGACATAACATTATGAGTTGCCCAGAGGACACGAGACGCATCAACGAACAGACAACTGGATGTCTGCCACCATTCAAGAGGAACAGTTACAGATTTTGGTCCATGCAGTCAAGAAAAAAATTCATTTAGATGGTGGTTATGGCCCAATAGTGCTAGCTACACAATGTGAGGAGCAAAAGGAACCGAAAAAAAAAAATCCATTCTCTCTGGCGGGTGCAGGCCTGCAAAGAAATTGACCAATCACAGCCACCCGGTCCGCATGGGAGTTACTCCTTGCTCAGATTTGCACTCTCTCTCTTTTACCCTCTGTCCAATCGTCTCGCTCCATTTTGACACTCCTGTGCTCCTCGTCCCGCCTCGTCCCAACCCCCCTC
>NW_026081364.1:0-1234 GCF_006386435.1 Epinephelus moara | reverse complement strand
GTTAATAATTCCTGTTTATTTAAATATATATTTGTTAATACTATTGTTTAAATTTCTTATATTTTCACGTATCTTTCCTCTCTTGCAAGGAGCACCTGTAACATAAATAATTTCCCCTCGGGGATCAATAAAGTATTTCTGATTCTGATTCTGATTCTGATAGTGTCAGAAGACAAAAGCCCAGACTTGACAGACTTGTCACTGGGGGGATGAAAGTACTTTTAGGTTTAAATCTCTGGTCGGCTCGTAGTTCAACAGTCCCTCCCACTGCAATACTTGGATCATAGCGCACAGAAGGAGAACTGTGTTCAGGGTCTTTGCAAAAGAACGATCTCAACTTTACTGTACGAAAAAACTTAAAGAGTTCAACTTTTGTCGTAAATGGATCCGCTTCTTTAGACGGCATGAAGGACAAGCCCTTCGATAACAGAGAAGTTTCTTGATCATTAAGCTGTCTCTTAGATAAATTAATTATGTTCGAGACCTTGGGGATCTCCTTGTGTGCCTGCTTGCGTCTCCTACCTCCCCGTCGTGTCGGCCTTCTCTTGCGGCCCCTCTGGTCTCAATGGTGCACAGTGGTGGTGGCCCTAAAAAACGTGCCTGGCTGGAGATGGCCTCACTCCCGGATTCATCTGTTGACAGCCCGCTGGATGACTGGTCTGCCCCTCTCCTGTGCGTCCTATGTTAATCAGGCTTGCCTTGTACCTGGTTCGGCTGACTTAGGCCTAGTCTGCCGGGGGACTTCCTATAATACAACGGGCACTTTCTCTTCTTCTCTCTCTCTCTCTCTCTCCTTTTCTAGCACTCATGTCCTGTTACTGCATCTCGCTAACTCAGCCGTACTGCATGTCACTAACTCAGCTTCTTCTCCAGAGCCTTTGTGCTCCACTGTCTCGCAGGTTAACTTATATCGCAGCGGTGCCTGGATAGTGTGACGTGTGTCGTTGTGCTGCTGCCATGGTCCTGCCTGATGCCTCCTGCCGCTGCTGTTATCATTAGTCATACTTCTACTGTTATTATACACATGATTATTGGCACATATGTATCCTATCATATATTAATATATACTTTCAACGTATTGTACCACAGTAGCCGTAATTATTATTATAATATTATTACTTTCATTAATGTTGTTATAAGCTACTGTCCTACTGTCTGTCCTGCATCTCTCTCTGTCTCTGTCTCTCTTTCTGTCTCTCTTTCTGTCTCATTGTGTCATAGGGATTACTGTTAA
>NW_026081363.1:0-1184 GCF_006386435.1 Epinephelus moara | reverse complement strand
TTTTATTTTATTTTTTTTTTTTATTTATTTATTTATTTTTTACCCTTTAATTTTATGGCTTTCCCTTGTTATTTGGTTACGGTTTCCTAGTTATCTGTTTATGTTACACTCGTTTACGCTCAGTCTAAAACGTAACTGTGCATGTTCACTGCTTATCAGTTTTGTTTTAACTAAAAAAAAAAAAAAAAAAAAAAAAATTACAATGACCTCTGAGAAGGAATTTTATTGTTGTATTGAAATATCTGTATATTACTTATTGAAAGGTCATGTAATCTTTGGAATTTAAATAAAGTTAAAAAAATAAATAAATATATATATATATATGTCTATGGTCACCATAGCAACATAGGTCGCACTTTTTACACAGGCGCAAGTTCCAGCGCATACTGTGACGTGGGCTGCCTATAACTCCGTTTATCTCCGTTTACCTCAGTTTACATGCAAACGCGCAACCGGAGTTTTCCAAAATCTCCACTCTGGCCGGAGTTTTCAGAAAGACTCGTTTTCAGAGGAGAAATCTCCGTTTGCGTGTAAACGAAGGGCACAAACGAATGAAGATGTCTCCGTTTATCAAAATCACCGTGTACATGTAAACGGCCTCACAGGCTCTGACTTCGATGCATCCCCGGACTGGCGTCTTGCTCGAAGGCTAACCTTTAGCTGGCTGGTTAGCTAACGTTAGTTAACGAGCTAAGCTTGTGTTGTATCGTATTGTCTGTGGCTCTGTAACTTGATGTGGATGTTGCTGCTGTGATACACGTCGCACTTGAAAATGAGACCTCCGGTATCAACGTGATTTTACATGTATTAAATAAAGGCTTAATAATATAATAATAAGCTGACAAGCTAGGTGGTGACCACAGACACCGATACCCGCTAATTAATGCTAACATATAAACATAAATAAAATAATACTGGAATTTCCGAATTTCACTTACCGAAAAACCTGGAGCACAGACTTCTTGGACAGTCTGTTGGTATAATTAATCGAACAGCAAGCCATATTACTCCAATATTTGCCTGAAAAAATATCCAAAAGGCACAAATATGGCTGAGAGGACAGGTTCAGTGCCTTGAACATGGGCACGAATTGGCTGAGATGACGCCGAGCAGACGGCAGAGTTTGAGCTCAGCTCCGCCGAGCTCCGCGCAGCGGCTAGTTAGCATGCTAGTTAGCCACCCGT
>NW_026081362.1:0-1224 GCF_006386435.1 Epinephelus moara | reverse complement strand
CCTCACGGACAAACTGAATTGCTAAACTCCTATGCTTAACACCTTCTGAATTCACCTGTCTTCGTTCCCCTTCGATGTCTGCAGCTAAACATTTCAACACCTGGTTATGTCGCCATGTATATCGGCCTTGTGACAAGCTAACTTTACAGCCTGACAAAATATGCTTTAAGGTTGCGGTACCTGAACACAATGGGCATGATGGGTCCTCATTTACCGACAGTTTTAGGTTCTGGGGGGTTGGTAACACATCGTATGTAGCCCCTACCAGGAATCTAATACGATTCTCCTCCATACTGCACAGGTCCCTCCAACTAAGCTTCCTCTTCTCTACACTTTCCCAATTCAACCACTGTCCCTGTTTAGCCTGGGCCACTACCTTTGCACCCCTTAACATCTCTTCCTGTCTACGTATCTGTTCCACAACCAGCTTTCTTTTATCTTTCAGACCTGCTTTATTCCATACCGGTTTGCCTGAGCCAAGCCCCAGGCCTCCCCGGCCAAACTGAACATTACCTACAATCTCTGCATGCCTAAGAGCTGCCTCTGCCTCCTGAACTGCTGATCTTGTATTGTATTGTATTGTATTGTATTGGATGTATGTCCTTGTGTTCTCCTGCCCCTGCGTGGAAGACACACCCACGCTTATTCCACAGTGTCGACAGTTGCAGCGTTGAAATGCACCCTTACCTTTACTCACTCACACGCATCCAAACATTTCACCCATCAGTACACTCAACACTCAATCACCCTAAGGACCACAATGGAAATAAGCTTCCAGCTTTATTGTTTTTTATCCTTTTGATAATGGTGTTCCTGTGTATGTACTGTGGCGACCCAGCTGTTTTGACGTCATTTTCCATTCACAAATCCAGCCGTTCACGCCCATCTCTCATCTCCCATCTCTCATCTCCATTCATCCAATAACCGTACGCCACCAACCCCGCGTAGTAATTCAAAACCACCGAATCACTCGCGTTTCACTACTACAGAGAAAGACACACGCTGACAACTCTTACCTGCTGCTGAATTACGTGTCGTTTAATCCATCGATCGTCGCCTCACGGTAAGAGCCAGCCACTTAAGCATCGTTAGCATGCCGAGCGTTCACTTGCCTGTTGTCCCGAGGTAAACATATGATTTAATAACTCTGCAGAGTACCGAGCTCCGTGACTGCCGTGTCATCCCCGACTAACCCAGACTCTACTGATGGGAGGTACAGTGTCT
>NW_026081361.1:0-1064 GCF_006386435.1 Epinephelus moara | reverse complement strand
CCAGGGACACCAACAATGGCCCGTTGGCCAATCATGCTACGGCCTCTCCTTCTCCTTTTGGTGAGATTAAACCCAGCTTCATCCATGTAGATGTATTCATGGGGTCTTTCCATTGCGTCCAGTTGAAAAACTCTCTGTAGAAATAGATATAGTTTTGTAAGTGATACAGAAAAAGTGATTTAGACCACTACAGTAAATCACTACTTACAGTAATCAACATTGAATGTGTCTGGATATATACCAACCTGTACATACTGGAATCTTTGCTCTTTGACTCTGTCTGAGTTGCGTTCAAAGGGCACTCTGTACAGCAGTCTGTTGCGCTTGAGGACACAATCAACAGTAGAGAGGCTGACACTGTTGATACCCTCAAAATTTACATGGTCCTCAATGATCTTCTGCTGAATTTCACGCAGTTTAATGGTGGTGTTCTCACGGACCATGTCGACAATTAGGGTCTCTTGGTGTGGGGAGAACATACCTGTCCTCCCACCCCCACGTGGCAGTCTTTCAATTCTACAAAAAAAGAACATGCAGTTACAAAAATATACATGGAATACTAGGCCTACAAACAGTTAGACTAACCCTCTATTACAATACTACAGTACATTGGCACAGTGATGTACTGAAACATATATTTAAGTATACTGTGGTACAGCATATAGTATAGTCATACAGTAATTGCTGTCAACATTTACATACTATAATGTCAAAAAAGGTAATTACCTGTTCTCTTCTCTAAATCTTCGGATTATGGTGGACACAGTGAATCTACTGATGTTTGGTTGTACCCTTTGTCCGGCCTCCCTCATGCTGATACCATGGACAAGAACATGGTCAATCACAGTAGCTCTGATTTCATCAGATATTACTGTTCTTTGTCTTCGCTGACCACCTCAACCACCTCGACCTCCTCGACCTCCTCGACCTCCTCGACCCCCTCTCACACGAACTCCTCCTCTCAGATTTCTATCCATTGTAGTGCCTCACAAACCAGTGCTCTCTGAACTGGCTTATATATGTTCCCTCACATCATTAGCCACAAGTGTGATCAATTTTGAGTT
>NW_026081360.1:0-1958 GCF_006386435.1 Epinephelus moara | reverse complement strand
ATTAGTTCCTCATTAGTTCCTCAGTAACTACTCATAGTTCCTCATTATTTCCTCAGTAACTACTCATTAGTTCCTCATTAGTTCCTCATTAGTTCCTCAGTAACTACTCTAATTTTGTGTACCTTATTGTAAAGTGTTACCGGAATTTATTAAAAGTCGGGGAAAGGAGCTGAAAGGGACGACATTCGGAATGAACGATCAGTATCCACGGGAAATCCAGGACAGGCGAAAAAAGCTGCTCCCAATCCTGAGACAGTACCGGGAGAAGGGACGGAGAGTCGCGCTGACGGTCGATAAACTGTATATAGACGGTCAGCTGTTTCGAGACAGCAACATAACCACGCTGTAATTTTTCGCCCCGGGATACCATGTTAACCGCACAAAAATGACTCGTATCTAAATTGATTAAATCTCTCTCTCTCTCTCTCTCTCTCTCTCTCTCTCTCTCTCTCTCTCTCTTTTTCTCCCCTCTCCCTTTCTCCTCTCTCTGCGCGTATGTCTGTTCGTCTGTCTGTCCGTCCGTCTATCTGTATGTATGTCCGCCTGTTCATCGGTCCATGTGTCCGTCTATATGTTTGTCCAACTGTCCGTCCGTCTGTTGTCCTCAACTTGTGTATATGTATGGGTGTGTGTGTGTGTGTGTGTGCGCATGTGAGTTTGTAGATATACATGCTGTACATACCGTATCTATATATGAATGTATGTGTGCAAGATGTGTTCAATATGTATGTGTTTGTATAGGTATATGTCTGACATAACAAACAATGTTATCCATCGAACATAACAATTCTTGCATATGCAAACGTGTACTTAAGTATGAGTATATATATATGATATGTGCATGTGTGCGCATGTCTGTGGGCGTGTGGATTCATGCATGGGAATGCGGGCGCGTACGTGTGTGTGTGTGTGTGTGTGTGTGTGTGTGAGCATGTGTGCGTGCAGGTGCGTGATACAGAGAGGGAGTGAGTGGATATATTGAATTTGATAACTTGTTTTTTCTTATTATTATTATTATTATTATTACTAATGATTATTATGATTAGGTCCTCTTTTTTTTCAGTTTTGTTTTGATTTGATTTATCTTGACTATCTGTAGTAAAATGTATGTTTATGCACCAACACTTGATAGGTCGAGAAAACATATTTATCTTCTTTTTTTACCTTTTTTTTCATTCATTTATTTATTTGTTTTCCTTTCAATAACATCTAAAAGTTAAAACAGAGTATCTAACTTACATCCAGTTGTCTCTGATCGATGTACCCCTTGCCTTTTGTACGCAATGTTCTTAAATGTTTTGGTATCAGTCTTTTTGTGTTTATTCTCACTACCCTTTTTTTTTGCTTTCTTTTTTCTTGTCCATTTTCCTTGCCCCTCTTCAGTGTCATGTCTCTCCTGTTTGGGAAAATTTTATAAAGCAACAGTCCACAGCTATACCCAACCCACACTCAACTCTAATGTTCACAGATTTAAAATTTATCAGCTGGAATGTGCGTGGCATCAACTCACCGGCAAAGAGAACCACAATCATGAATCATCTAAAAAAACTTAAAACCGATGTGTGTTTACTACAATAAACCAAATTATCAGACAATGAACATAAGAAATTAAAAACGCAGTATTTCAATCAAGTATACTTCGCCACATTCAACTCTAAAAAAAGAGGCGTCTCAATATTGATTAACAAAAACACCCCACTAACCCACAAACACACAATTACAGACCCAGAAGGACGCTTCATCATTATTAACGGAACAATCAGTAACATCAACATAACAATTGCTAGTATTTACGGCCCAAACACAGATGATCCAACATTCTACCATAACTTCTTTACATCATTGCAAGATTTCTCAACTATAATCATAGGCGGCGACTTCAACACAGTTATCAACCCCACAGAAGATAGCTCAACAAACTCACATCACACCAAAAACTGGCATTCACCACAAATAAT
>NW_026081359.1:0-1020 GCF_006386435.1 Epinephelus moara | reverse complement strand
ATCTGGTTGCAGTCGCCCATTGTTGGGATTCACAAGACCACAGATGTTTTGTCATTTGGTAAAATCTACACTGGACATTTAAAGGCTTCCTTCTCTGCATGCTCTTTGTTCTCCAGACAAAGACAGCTATTTGACACCCATCTCCAGGAAGTCTCACCTCACACCTCAGTGAGACACAAGTCTCGCAACTTGATTGGACAGTACTGTTACAGTGACATGTGACTCTGTGATGTCACCAAACTCTGTAGAAGGTCTGCTCCCTCCAAGCCTTCTTTCTTGCTCTGGAGCTACAACAGCTCACTCTCTTGCTCCACACCTCTGTCCTGCTGGGCCTGGAACAGCCCAGATGCTCAGGCCCTTGCTCCTTGCCCTGAACTATCAAAGGTGGTGCAATTGATCACAGACTCTCTAACCTGAACCAGAAAGGTAGAGGTGCAAGCACAAGTCTTGCAACTAGCTTTCCAGCAACAAAGAGAACCAAGTGAGTTAGCACCCAGCATCTAACTCTGCTAAACCCTGAGCGACCAGCTTCCTCGAGTTTCACCTTTGGATCAAAGGACACAACAAAGACTGCAGCTGGAACCACAGCTCTTCCCAGCCTTCTTCCGCCGGCTAACAAAGCAGTACACCACCAAGTGACTCTTTCTCCCATCCATTCAAGGATCGGTAACGTTACAACTGGGCATAGCTTCATCACAGCTTTACAGGCTAAGCAAGACTGTTTGACTTGTTGTATGTGATTTGATGCTGTTTACTGAGTTATTGCTGTGATTGTTTGCAGTTAGGTCAGTGATTAGTTGGCTTCGCCAAAGCTACGTGTTTAGTTTGCTAATACTGTTCACAAACAGATTCTTGCATGCAACTAAACAATCTCTGCACTAATTCAGACCGTTTGCAACACACGTCACATTGACACAGACTCATTAACAAACAGGCTTTCAACAGAGCTACACCCAAACAGGTATTTCAAAGTTCCCGCTTCTTTCCCTTTGTCTTTGTCCTGACCACACGGTCAGACAG
>NW_026081358.1:0-1905 GCF_006386435.1 Epinephelus moara | reverse complement strand
TCCTTTTTGCTCAAATATAACTTCAGGTACAGTAGGCTATTAAAATAAGTAAAAAAGGCATACATAAATAAAAACAGGTAAATAAAATAAGAATTCTTGGTGTATAGCATTTGTGGATAATTTCTTGAATAGACAAAAAAGTAAAAATATCTCCTGTGGAAAATTCACACAGGTCTTCAGGACGCGCCCGCCACTAAGCGTGCATCTTCGGACGCGGACACGCACCTCGTTAGTTTCAAGCGGCACAGTGCAGCAGTGAGAGCTCCGCAGTTATGTTTAACACGGACAATTAACTTTCTCCTTCTCTCTTTTGATGTGTGTGCGAGAATGATTAAGGTGAGAAGCCGCCCATGTTTCACTTCCTCATATCGCCCAAGCCGTGAGTTGCACGTGTGTGTGTGTGTGTGTGTGTGTGTGTGTTCGCGCTGCTGATGTTACACGATGTCAATCATGCTGCGCGCCGGGAATTTGACCGGAGTTTTAAATCGGCATACTTTAGACAAACGGGCTGGTCGCAGGTCATGGCCGATCACGTGAAAACCGGCCCGATTCCGAGCACTGCCGATAAATTGGTGAAAGTCTAATTAAAATGTGCATCATACATCTATAACCTGATGCCTTTTCCTCTAAATTTCCGTGTATTTCAGTAGCAGTGGCAAGCCTGGAGTCTCTCTGGCAATGTATTTCAGTAGCAGTGGCAAGCCTGGAGTCTCTCTGGCAATAGCTGTGAATTCCAAATCTAAAAAAGAAAAAGTCCTGGAGGAAAATACAGATTTAATAATGTGCAAAAAGATACATTTGCTTTGACCACCAAGTTAAAGTACTAAATAATTTCAAATAGCCCACTTCAGAATCACCAGCTTGTAGTAAATCATATTAATGAATGCTGATTAAGACCTATTTGTATTGTTAATGGGCTAATTTAGACTTAATAGGCTTTTACCTTTATTTAAATAAACTTTGCAGCTCCAGACAGATTATGATTTTTTTTTTTTTTTGGCCAAAAATGGGTCTTTAATAGTAAAGGTTTCCGACCCCTACCTTAGAATAAGCCATTCATATCTACATAGGGTGCAGTTCCTTATTTACGGAGATCACCATGTTGCACCACCATGTTTCAACAGTAGCCCAGAACGGACTAACAAAACACTGGCTCTGGATAGGGCTATTTGTAATTTTTCTTTGACCACCATAGTTAGCAGCTGCTCTGTGATGAGCCAAACAGCAGCAGGAAAACACTGATTTTTTTAATGTAAACCTCCTTTTTTCAGTGTTTTACTGGTTCAAATCACCTGGGCCCTATTTCAGGAAGCAGGCTCAACAAACTCTGAGCCTAATCCCAATCTCCGAGTTGACTGAGTCTGAGCTGAGAAACTCTGAGTTTTCGGTTCCAGAACAGCTGATCACAGTCAGCTCAATAAACTCTGAGTATGCTCAGCCTGAGAGAGGCGCGTTCACAGCGAGCACTGAAAGACATCATCAGTGGAGTGCAGATAACGTGATATTCAGTGGCCGAAAGCAGAAAGCCACTTGTTTCATCCCAGCTGAGTCGGAGGTTTTAATGGCCGTGAAATGAAAAAAACAAAATAAAACTAACACGTCAGCTGCAGCTAAACAGCGTGAGGTGTGATGGGAGCAGACTACAGAGTGTGTTAATAGGTAATTTGAAGTGATGTTATGTAATGGTATGAGTTAATGTGTCTAATATACAGAAAATATAGAAACATTACACAGAGTTCATATATCTTATTTTAATATCATTTGCTGTATCATTTTATTGAGCTGTAATCTGATGGGGCCCAAACATACTGGGCAGTGACTCAACATCAAACACAAAAATGTTGTAGGCCTACAGACTGGTAAAAGTTTTTCTTATACTTTCTTCATTCTGTCAATATTAGGCTG
>NW_026081357.1:7377-9219 GCF_006386435.1 Epinephelus moara | reverse complement strand
CTTGGACGTCATATGTGGACGTGGGAAGTCCATGTGACGAGGTCACAATGAGGATGATGGACGTACAGACAGAGGACTGAAAATCTGAACAACAGTGACATTAATCAACATCAACATGAAGTGACTTCAGATGTCGTGTTTGTTTTACCCTCTGATCTCCAGTGACGCCTCAGCAACGACCCGAACCTCCACTGTGACCTCGTTACTGTTGGGATTCACTGAGTTCTTACTGAGGGACAGACAGACAGACAGATGTGTAAATCATAGTGTTGTAAAGTGATTTAAATACAGACAGACGGACAGACGGACAGACAGTTTGTACAGACAGACAGTTTGTACAGACAGACAGACAGACAGACAGACAGTTTGTACAGACAGACAGTTTGTACAGACAGACAGTTTGTGCAGACAGACAGTTTGTACAGACAGACAGACAGACAGTTTGTACAGACAGACAGACAGTTTGTACAAACAGACAGACAGACAGACAGACAGACAGTTTGTACAGATAGACAGACAGACAGACAGTTTGTACAGACAGACAGACAGACAGTTTGTACAGACAGACAGACAGACAGACACACAGACAGTTTGTACAGACAGACAGACAGACAGTTTGTACAGACAGACAGACAGACAGTTTGTACAGACAGACAGACAGACAGACAGACAGACAGACAGGTTGTACAGACAGACAGACAGGTTGTACAGACAGACAGACAGACAGTTTGTACAGACAGACAGACAGTTTGTACAGACAGACAGACAGACAGGTTGTACAGACAGACAGACAGGTTGTACCTCCTGATCCTGAGGTTGAAGGTGATGTGATGCTCCACCTCCTCCAGACAGCCCACACTGAACAGAAGACGTGTCTGCAGCTACACACAGAAAGAGTACAGAGGTATCAGCATGTACTCAGAGTACTGACAGTAACTGTACTCAGAGTACTGACAGTAACTGTACTCTGCAGAGTAATCTGTCTGATATCAGATTAATGCAGAGCAGTAAAGAGTTTCCTCTGACACAGACAGTAGAGTAACATATCTGAAGTGTCTGTGACCTGACAGGAAACTGTGTGTGTGTGTGTGTGTGTGTGTGTGTGTGTGTGTGTGTGTGGGTGGGTGTGGGTGTGTGTTACAGTGTGTCCTTGTCTCATGGGGTTTCCGAGGTCACAGGTCACGAAGACGGTCTGATTCTGTTTCCTCTGAACACACACCAGTCTGTTCTCACCCTGCAACACACAACACCCACCGAACATCATCATCCTCAGTCTGTTTGTGTCAGTGTGTATCTGTGTGAGTATTACTGTGTGTATCTGTGTGTATTACTGTGTGTGTCACCTGACTGCTCTGGAAATGTGTGTGTTCGGGGATTTGGACCACCAGCTCAGTTTCGTACGCTCCCTCACCATCGTTCTGTGCCGACACCGACAATAACACCGACTGATCCTCACCGACCCACACCCTGTCTGACACACTGACACACACAGTAACACAAACACACACACACACACACATTAAACAGCTAAAACTGCAGTCAAATTACAAACAGCGAAAAAAACACAAACTGACAACAAGTGGTAAATACTGTGTTCTAACCTGCTGTACTGTACAGGTGATGTGTACTCAGGTACAGGTGATGTGTACTCAGGTACAGTTGATGTGTACTCAGGTACAGGTGATGTGTACTCAGGTACAGGTGATGTGTACTCAGCTACAGGTGATGTGTACTCAGGTACAGGTCATGTGTACTCAGGTACAGGTCATGTGTACTCAGCTACAGGTGATGTGTACTCAGCTACAGGTGATGTGTACTCAGCTACAGGTGATGTGTACTCAG
>NW_026081357.1:0-4673 GCF_006386435.1 Epinephelus moara | reverse complement strand
TGTACTCAGGTACAGGTCATGTGTACTCAGGTACAGTTGATGTGTACTCAGGTACAGGTCATGTGTACTCAGGTACAGTTGATGTGTACTCAGGTACAGTTGATATGTACTCAGGTACAGTTGATGTGTACTCAGGTACAGGTCATGTGTACTCAGGTACAGGTCATGTGTACTAAGGTACAGTTGATGTGTACTCAGCTACAGGTGATGTGTACTCAGGTACAGTTGATGTGTACTCAGGTACAGGTCATGTGTACTCAGGTACAGTTGATATGTACTCAGGTACAGGTCATGTGTACTCAGGTACAGTTGATGTGTACTCAGGTACAGTTGATGTGTACTCAGGTACAGGTGTTATGTGTACTCAGGTACAGGTCATGTGTACTCAGGTACAGGTGTCATGTGTACTCAGGTACAGGTCATGTGTACTCAGGTACAGGTGATGTGTACTCAGGTACAGGTGTTATGTGTACTCAGGTACAGGTCATGTGTACTGAGGTACAGGTGATGTGTACTCAGGTACAGGTGTTATGTGTACTCAGGTACAGGTGTTATGTGTAGTTTGTTCTGACCTCAGCTGTTCTCAGACATGATCTGAATCAGTTACTTATATAAAAGACAGAAACTCTGTTCTCTTTTGGTGTAATCTTCTCCTCCTCAGATGGTTCTCCCTGACTCTCATGTCGTCTCCTCTGATGTCACTTCCTCTTCCTGCTCCTCTCTGACTGAACTCTGTTGTTGTCGATAAAGGTTATTGATGAGGTGTGTTGCTGACTCACGGTTTGGCGTTCAGCTTCAGGTCAGGAACACAGACATTATCATCTCCACAGTTCAGGATTATCCTGGTCTGCGCGCACACACACACACACACACACACACACACACACACAGACACACACACAGAGTTGGGATCAAACCACCGACACATGCAGCACGTCACAGACTTGAGTCATAGGTGTAGATGTACAGACTCACCTGTGCAGCAGCGTATGTCTGTCCGTGTAGCAGAGCATTCTGGGTAGTGTTGAGGAGGCTGATGTTCACAGTGATGAAGATCGGACTCAACTTATCCCGAACGTCCTCTTCAGACTGCACACACACACACACACACACACACACACACACACACACACACGTCAGTACGTCTGTGTTTCTTCTTGTTGTGTTTTTATTTTTAACCGTCACTCACCCTCAGGTAGGCGGTCCGATTGACGCAGGCCATGCCCACCTCCCTCTGAACCATCAGCTTTATTGTCTCCTGCGGCTGATTGGTCGACAGCAGCAGAGTCCGTCTTGCCATTGGCTGTTTCATCCTGTCCAGCTGTAGCTCCACCCCCAGAGCTGCCTCAGCCAATCAGCAGGCAGACAGAAGAACAGGCTGAGTACACGTCAGACTCTACGTCGATGTTCACAAACGTACAGATGGCGTTGTTTACCTGTTTCCTCTGGGATTCTGTGTCCGGACACGTAGACGCACGTCTGGACGACGAAACTGGAGACGGAAAAATATTTTTATTTGTTTATATTTTACAGGCTCAACATTTGACGCAACACTGACGACACCAAACTTTATTGTCATGGTTCATCCACGAGATGTTAGCGTGAACCTTTCCAGTGACTCTGGCGTTCTCTCAAGGACTCTGGATCTACTGTAAGGACTACCCTAAATCCCATCAGGTACCACAGCAGCTTTTCAAGGACCCTGAAAATCCAAGAGAGACTCCAGGAACCTGTGTCATCAGGTTAAAACTGCTGTCGACCAATATCAGGAATCTTAAAGGAGACCGAGAGTGCTCTTTCAAGGATTCCTTGAATCATATTAAAAGAGGATTTTATGGGATCCTGGAACAACATAAAGGAACTAATGAATCTTTTTCAGTAAATCAGGATCACTGTTAAGAAACCCCAAACCCTCTTAAGGACCCTGACGGGAACACTGTAATGAATCTAAGGAGTCTTAAGAGGATCCCGTTATGCCTTCAATGAACAAAATAACACCAGGATCTTTACACCGGATTTCCACTGGATGCGTGTCCGTTGCAGAACGGCAGCGCTGGTTATCCGCTGCGTGCTCCGCCGTCCGTCAACACCCACCGGCTGCGTTTGCGGTGCGGTGCGGTGCAGCTCCGCCGGAAGACATCTCGGTGCACTGCCATGATTAATATCTCCTCATCTATGGTGTTCACGTGGTGAAATGACGTCTGAAAACCTCTGACCTGTTGACTTCAGGCCTGCCTCTGCCCATTATCTAGTTTTTAAGGTGTAGTGCAGGGAAATATGATCCGCCGTGAACACTGTGTATTTTATTTTGAAAATTAACCGGATGTTTTATTGTGTTTCTGTGCACGACTTCCTGCCCCGCACAATCTGCTCTGTGCTGAATTGCTGCGTTGTGCTCCGGCGTCCGGCAAAAATAGAAGTCCTGCGTATCTGTTGCGGAGGGCTCCGGAGTGCCGGAGCTGAGACGGAGCCGGAACGCAGCACAGCCGCAGCCGGTGGAAACACACACATTGACTAGAATTGAATCCTATCGGCTCCGCTGCCGTGCCGGAGCGGAGACGCAACCAACACGCATCTGGTGGAAATTGGCCTTTAGAATAACTCTTTACAGATCTCCTGGAAGTCCTCAGAGGTTCCAGGAACCTTCTCAGGGATCAACAATCCTTCTGAACCACCTGAGAACATCAGGAAATCCTTTACAAAACCGCAGAGCTAAGCAGAACCCAGAACACTGGGTGTCCGTCAGACACCACAGGAATCCTCCACAGAGGAAACCCTCAACGTGTCTGTCAGGTCTGAGATTAAAGTTCTACCCACATTTAACGAGTATTGATTATTGATCCATGACTCAGATCAGCTCAGTTCTGTCAGAAAACATCAAAACATTCTGTTAAAGACAATGTCAAATAAAAAGTTAGTTCATGTTTGTTCAGTTTGTAGTTTGTCAGATAATTATCAGAATGATTCAGGTACCAGGACACAAGTGAGTTTCCTTTCTGGCACAGTTTGACGTCTGGATTCAGGAAGTCCGGCAGCAGAGAGACGGAAACTGTGGAGCGGATCACGGCCCGGGATCTGAACACAAACATGTAGCTAACTGGTCACAACAGATAGAGTAAGACTGAATCAGACTGGTTCAGACAGGTACAGAACAGTTCAGAATGTACAGACTGGTACAGACTGGTCCAGACTGGTACAGACCATTTCAGACCGTGTAGACTGGTTCAGACTGGATCAGACTGATTCAGAATGGATCAGACTGATTCAGAATGGATCAGACTTGTACAGACTGGTACAGATTGGTTCAGACGGGATCAGACTGGTTCAGACTGGGACTCGTTCAGACTTGTCACAGCTGATGGATCAGTGATCAATGACCATGTGAGATCTGAAGGACGGCGTCTCGTACCTGTAAACAAAGGCTCGGTCTGCAGCCCACGCTCCAACCAGCAGGTCTACAAACACAGACAGGAAGTGTCATTGATTATTGATTATTGATTAGTGCCTTTGAAATGGAAAGAACTCTTTAAAGACATCGTTGGACCGTCTGAAGGACATCGAAGGTTCGATGGTCTTTAATGAGGTTCTAAACACAGTGTGACGCCCTCACATGGTCCTGCTGTATTTAAACCTGCTCTCCATGTGTTAATTGTTTATTGTGTCACGTCACTGTCACAGTTCGATCAGCTGATGTTTTTACATGTGCTTCATCAATACATCTGATCGGATCATTGATTGATCTGATTGGTTATTGATCTGAACCAATGCAAAACTTCTGAACAGATACCTGGGTATCCATTCCCGTCCACATCCGTTCCGCCCCTCAGAGAAAACCCAAAAGCCGTCCTGCTGCTGGGCGACTGGCTGTCGATCACCTGGGAGGGCGTGGCTGACAGACCGTTACTGTTGCCAAGGTAGATAAACACCTGGCCCTGCCCACCGTCACCTGACCAGGGAGCTCCGACGGCAACATCTGCAGAGACACAGAGAGACACGTTTATCACTGACTCCAGAGATCATTGAGTTTTTACTCAGCGTATGTTTAACTGGTTACCATGGTAACCATCCATGTCCAGGTCACCCAGCACAGCGAGGGCGGAGCCAAACCGCCCATACAGGGAGGAGCCAATCAGTGATTGGTCAGGCTGGGAGGAGAAGGAGGTGTGTCTTCTCTGCAGGTACAACAGCACCTGGAAAAGAGATGAAACCAGCATTACATCAAACTGGGACCAGTTAGATCTCTAGGGGAGCACCTTGATTTAATAAGAGCATCCCACAGGTCATTTCACACAGGGAGCGCTCCTATTGGCTGTTCTACAGACACAGGTGAGCGTGCTCGTCCCCTCAGATGGTGACAGTCTGATTCAAACAGGAAGACGAATCAAACAGAGTCTGATAATAAATGTTTCAGAGGTAGAGATGCTAAATGTTTAGTCCTCTGCTAACAGGAGCTAAATGCTAACAGTTGTTTATGTAGCTAACGTTAGCGTGAGCCTCGAATCACAGTGTGTCCTCGCCTCACTCCGAACAGTGGCGGGGAACGAGGGGGAGGGGGAGGGAGCGACGTAACAGCTGATTGTTGTCTGATCAGATATAACCAGATCGAGGTAAGGAGGAGCTGAGGGGATGAGATCAGATCAGATCAAATCCCTGACAACCCAGAGTTGAGACCA
>NW_026081356.1:3070-4534 GCF_006386435.1 Epinephelus moara | reverse complement strand
TATTAAATGCATTATTTTGTTTTTCTGTGTGAATTAAAAAAAAATGGAAATCTACGTGCTTTTTCCATTTTCTTCTTCAAATGGGCAATTGGAGTAGAAATTAGACCACAACCAGTAATTAACTTGTGTTTGGCCTTTATTGTTAAATCAATATTATGTGCCCCTACTGCATAGATAGACAGATAAATAATAAATAATAATAATATTAATAATAATAAAAGGGACGCTGCTGTGCCTCGTGCGTAAATGCGCACAGCGTCTCTCTTTATGGGGAAATGCGCTTATTGTTTCTGCTGTGGGGTGGGGTGGGGTGCTCGCTGCAGGTATTTAATAACCTCAGGCAGATATCTTTTAACATTACAGTTTTTTGTATTTTTTGTTATGATCCTTTCACTGTAGCTCTGCAGGGAAACACTGTACAGGGGAATAAAAAGTGGGAAGCAGTAACTTCACTGATTATTTAAATCTCCAGATACGCCAAGTATATGCACATTCACGCACGAGGCACAGCAACGTTACTTCATTGATTATCTATCTATTTTTTTAGATTCAATTTTATTTATATAGTGCCAAATCACAACAAAAGTCATCTCAGGGCACTTTACACATACTCTTGAATCTATCTATCTATCTGTCTATCTGTCTATCTATCTATCTAGGCCATAAGCATAGCCGATGCCAATGTTTTGAGATGTAGTAGGGGCAGATAATATAGATTTAACAATAAATGCGAAAAACAAGTGGGTTTCTGGTTTTGGTTTAATTTCTATATCAATTAGCCATTTGAAGATGAAAATTGGAAAAGCACGTGAATTTCCATTTTTTTCTCATTCACGCGAAAATCAAAAAATTAAAATGATGCATTGTATATTTGTCTATCCTGTTATAAAACAAGTTAAACAAAGCTGTGGATGGAGGGTACACCAATAGTAGCAAAACGTTCATAGTTCGCATCTAATTTTAACATAATGTTGAAAGTTGAAAAAATATATATGAACAAGTTATGGCATGAGATGTATAATGCTTCATAAACAGCGGTAACTTAGATGGTGATCTCCTTCCTTTCTCGGTCATGTTGATCTTTTTCTTTCCTAATCATTTGAGTTTGTGAATGGTGTGTAAATATTGCCGCTGCAATGACTCGTGGGATGGAATTATCTCCTTTCCTATCGCTTAGGAAGGTCCGATATATCCTATGCTTATCTTATCATGGCGGCCACTAAAATACTTCCAGGTCATTTCACTCAGCTAGGAACCTTCCTAAGCTAAAAAGACTTTCCGACCGCAGCCTATGTGTATGTGTTGAAAAGTAAAGTGTATATATATGTGAGAGTGAAAATATATGTATGTAAAAGACGAGTGAAAATATATGCATGTGAAAGGAAAATGTATGTGTGTGAGAGAGAAAATATATGTATGTGAAAGGAGAATGTATGTGTGTGAGAGTGAAAATATATGTATGTG
>NW_026081356.1:1611-2858 GCF_006386435.1 Epinephelus moara | reverse complement strand
ACACACTACTGAAACGCTCTCATACACACTACTGAAACGCTCTCATACACACTACTGAAACGCTCTCGCACACACTACTGAAACGCTCTCACACACACTACTGAAATGCTCTATATGAACAACTGAAATGCGGTTGGAAAAGCAGTCTGGAAAGCAGACGAGATCAGGTAGCAGCAACAGGGGGCAGAGACAAAAAGCTGTGGTCAAGTCAGACAATTTCCAGCAGCCTTCAGTCTTCTTCTTCGTGTTTTTGTTTAATTACGGGTAGCAGTTTGCGTTCGACGTGTATTATCGCCGCCAGCTATGTTAGATGGAGTGTGGACCTTACAGGAAGTTGCAGAAACACTCACACCCCATTAGATCTAATTCAGATTTATTAAAATGTTCTCAGACTCTATATAGATCAGTTTGTACACAGTCTCTCCAGTTGTTTAAATAATGGCATTAAAGTGTTCTACATGTGATTTGTGATTTCTATTCATGGTTAAATGTCAATGTGACATGAATTCTCATGTAAATCATCATCTTATCAGTTTGCTGCTGTGTATAACTGAGCTGAGCAGACCTCTAAACCACATCAATACATTAAAAACATTAATAGTCAAACACAGAAGAAAGAGGAGAAAAGCTATATCATATTATTGATCTGTCAGATACTCAGACTGTCAGGGCTTCACGTCTGTCCACATGTTTTTAACAATCACATCACTTTCAGACATAGAAGTTTTGGTGTTGATAAAGACTTCAATATTAAAATCAGTGCAATGTTAATATATATTAGACAACAACTATTGTAGGCAGTTTATGATTTGTAAAACTGATTTATTTAGTCACTGATCACTAACTGCCACAACATGTATTCTGTTAACACAATCAACCTTCAAAATCAGACACATAAAATTAAAATAACTCTACTTCAACAAAATAGAGAAGTTTCTATAAAACTTCATATAGTAGAGTCAACATCTAAACCAATCAGCTGTTAGATCAGGTGTGGGCCTCGGCTGCCAGTCAATCAGTCATACAGAGAGAGAGGAGATTGACAAAATTGAGAAGAAAGTCAAAGGAGGTGCGGAAAAAATAAGAGAGAAAAAGAGACAAGCCCTTTAGGAAGATGCTGCCAAATGTGTTAAAATAACACAGATGTTTGCTGGCTATGGCGGAGCTTCTTCAGCGGCAGCATCAGTGACCGCACCCGCACTGGCATCCAAAGCAGCCGCAGCAGGTAATGATGGCTGAGGTGGCCG
>NW_026081356.1:0-1423 GCF_006386435.1 Epinephelus moara | reverse complement strand
CAATCAGGATCCCATCATACGTTTTACATTGCTCAGGAGGTTCACTAGACCAAGCAGCCTTTTGGGTTCCTCTAAGTAAGTACTGTATAGAATAATGGGACTGGGAGGATGGTGTAGGTTTAAATTTATTAGACAAGTACATATACACCAACAAGACAGTGTACAAGCGGTGTCACAAGAAAGTTTTGTGTGTTTTCATTCATAGGCTTCATTGTCTTTCCATCAATACCTGGTGGGCCGGACTAGGCTCAAAATACCCGGGCCGATTTTTTGTCCCAGTCCAGCTCTGTTGCCAGGCCAGTGCATGACGTCAGAGCAAGTTGGGACCAACCAACTGTTCAGTTGCTCCTCAGAGTTGTGTTGTATTTGTGTTGTAACTGCTTTTATGCAGTAATGCATAAATCACAATGTACAGTTGTAATAATTTCTAACTAGACTGTTATCACTAGTGTTACAATTTATGTTATTATATTACATGACAACTGTAAGTGCAATAAAACCTTAATGAGTAAAATGCCAATATGTCATTTATCAAACCACTTGTTCAACAACACATCTGAGTTTGCTATGAATTTTAAAATTCTACAGGTTGTTGTAAACAGCCTCTCCTCTCTCTACCTGCTGCAACAGGCAGTAACAGTCAGAGGAGGACACATTAATGTCAGAAATATTATTTATTTTACTGACATATGACTTTTAAAAAAATATGTAAAATAAGGCAGTTTTTTTCATGTCCCCTTCAGGAATCACTCTCTGAAATTATACTGTTTATTGTCTCCCGCAACAATGAAATATAGCCTATTTATGCCTGTGAAAAACATTAACCTTGTATAAAAACAAGAAAAAAATGTAATAAACCAGGCTTTAGCAAAATTGCTATTTTCCAAATCTGAAGTACCTCCACATCTGAAAATAAAATTCATGGTTTGTAGAAACACTGAAAAAAGTTTCCATAAAAAGGCTTTATGTGTTCTATTATCTCACACAAATGAGAGGATTTCAGTATATTATGTGAATATATTTCACTATGATGTGTGAGAGGATTTCAGTATATTATGTGAATGTATTTCACTGTGATGTGTGAGAGGATTTCACTTAAAACGGAAGATATTTCAGTCAAACCGGAAGGTGTTTCAGTTAAACCGAAAAGCCTTCCGGGAAACAAAAATGCCCACTTCACAGCCTGGTTCACGTGTAGATTGTCAGCCACGTTGTTCGCAACACTAATGTCTGCCCAACAGCCTGCAAGTAGCCTAACCGAGGCAGCAGCTTTACTTCACACTGTACTGGCTTCAGCGGAGACCATCAGAACCTTGTCAAATGCGACAACAGTCGGGCAGCAGCCGACCATTGCAACTCCAAGCCGCGACACGCTGGACAGTCACATAGCGTCGCTTTTCCCCTCCGGACAGCACAGCAGCAT
>NW_026081355.1:0-1718 GCF_006386435.1 Epinephelus moara | reverse complement strand
ATCGATGAACAGCATCCTTACATAGGTGTCCCGCGGCTCCAGGTGACTCAGCGCCGCATGTGTTGCCATGGAAACCGCATCCTTGGTGGACCTGTTTGCTTGGTAAGCATATTGGATGATTGGATTGGATTGGATTGGATAAGGATGATTGTCTCACCCAGCTGATCATTAGGGCCTGTGTCCACCAAATGATTTTTTCTGAGGCCAGTGGATTTTTGTAATGCTCTGCAAGGGAAGCACCACATATTTACGCTGTGCTACAAATACCAGCAGTGCGATGAGGTGCTGAGCATGAGTTCTGTGCTGAGCTCTGCCGGTTAGGTGTTTGTTTTTCCTGATCACCAAGAGTTGAAAAATGTTCAACATGAGGTAAAAACGTTACACTCATCACTGCCACTTTGGCAGTTCAGTCCCAGTGGAGGAGGAACAAATACCAGGAAGACAAACTTCACATGTACAAGTGCTGAACAACAACGGAAGAAAAAACTGTTAATATATATTGTTTCTTCTCATGAAACCCCACAGACCCACGGATCTGTCCTCTTTCCCTACATACTTCACCTTTGTCCTTATCCAAAGCAAATACTCTACCTTGTGCAGACATGTTTACTTTTAATTCAGCTAGGAAACAGCTGGCCACATCCCGTGATGATCACAACCCTTCAGCCATTGGTACGTCTCCCATGGTGTTTCCCTACCTGGTGTAGAGGCAGCCCTGAACCGTTGATGGTAAGTGTCTGGAGAGATGTCTTGCTTGACCAACACGGCCTCCCTCAGGTCCTGGTAACAGTTGGACTTGTGTTCATTCATAGCTGTGTAGACATCCAGGGCTTTCCTCTGGGAATTAGTCAACAAGCCCATTATTTCCTTGGCCACTGACATATTTTTGCCGGTCCCTTTTAACAGTCCATTTCTCTGCATGCAGCAGAAAAAGGAACTGTATTGAAGTTTGATAGCGATGAGATGATTGGCTCAAAGAGGTTGTGGCTAAACATCGAGCCACGTGACATGTTCCATTATCATTATGAACACACACACACACACACACACACACACACACACAAACTGTAATTTATTTTAACTCAGTCCAACATATATACCATCCCAGTGCTACAAATAGTCACTGGTCACTGGTGGGGATGTCCCTGTCAAACTTTTTTGGCTCAGATCTGCACAGACCCTCATCACATCCAGACTCGACTACTGCAATAGCCTCCTCTATGGTTTATCATCCAAAACACTCAAGAAACTTCAATATAACCAGAACTCAGCAACTCACTCTCCACCTTCAAGAAAACTCTCAAAACACATCTGTTCAAAACTGCCTACAACCTCTGAACTCAGTGTACTTCGCTGTTGATTGTATTATTAAATCTTGATCTGAGTGCTTTAGTTCTGGGTATCTGAGTTACTTAACCTAAATGTTGATTATTCATATCTGACATATTGACAGCTGTAGTCTGCATACAGTTATTTCACACACCATATTTTTCACAAGCCACTTAAAGGAGGAGTCTGGTATTTTGCACTTTGAGCCCCATTTCTGGGTCGTTTATGATGAAATAGAGTGGCTAAGACCAAATAGTGACGATTGCTCATTTTCGGAGAATTTGGCTTTCCTCTACCTGGCTTAACACTGCTGCCTATGGCCATGTGTATATCTGTCCTAAAACCACCCTAACCGTTCTTTTCAAAGCCATGAAGATCACCGAGTGGTC
>NW_026081354.1:0-1131 GCF_006386435.1 Epinephelus moara | reverse complement strand
AACTGCAGCACCCACAACTGCATTTCTGACAACTGCTGCTCCAACAACTGCAGCCCCAACTGCATTTCTGACAACTGCTGCTCCAACAACTGCAGCCCCCACAACTGCTGCACCCACAACTGAAGCTCCATCAACTGCTGCCCCGACAATTGCTGCTCCCACAACTGAAGCCCCGACAACTGCTGCTCCCACAACTGTAGCCCACACATCTGCTGCTCTGACAACTGCTGCCCAGACAACTACTGCCCCCACAACTGCTGCTTCCACAACTGAAGCCCCCACAACGGCTGCTCTGACAACTGCAGCACCCACAACTGCAGCCACGACAACTGCAGCTCCAACAACTGCAGCACCCACAACTGCATTTCCAACAACTGCTGCTCCAACAACTGCAGCCCCCACAACTGCTGCACCCACAACTGCAGCTCCCACAACTGCTGCTCCATCAACTGCTGCCACGACAACTGCTGCTCCCACAATTGAAGCCCCAACAACTGTTGCTCCAACAACTGCAGCCCCCACAACTGCTGCACCAACAACTGCAGCTCCCACAACTGCTGCTCCACCAACTGCTGACCCGACAACTGCTGCCCCCACAACTCCAGCACCCACAACTGCTGCTCCCACAACTGCAGCCCCGACAACTGCAGCTCCAACAACTGCTGTTGCCACAACTGAAGCCCCAACAACTGCTGCTCCAACAACTGCAGCTCCCACAACTGCAGCCCCACCAACTGCAGCTCCCACAACTGCGGCTCCAACAACTGCGGCCCCAACAACTGCTGCTCAAAAAACTGCAACTCCAACAACTGCGGCTCCAACAACTGCAGCCCCAACAACTGCAGCTCTAACAACTGCAGCCCCCACTACCGCTGCTCCGACAACTGTAGCTCCGTCAACTGCTGCCCCAACAACTGCAGCCCCATCAACTACAGCACCCACAACTGCCGCCCCCACCACCGTAGCACCCACAAGTGTGGCTCCGACATCTGCAGCTCCGACAACTGCAGCCCCCACTATTGCTGCTCCCACACCTGCAGTTCCGACAACTGCAGCTCCAACAACTGCTGCTCCCACAACTAAAGCCCCAACAACTACTGCTCCAACAACTGCAGCCCCCACAACTGCAGC
>NW_026081353.1:0-1034 GCF_006386435.1 Epinephelus moara | reverse complement strand
TCGACACACACCAACCACTATCTTTAACTTTTTCTTGCATACATTGACAAACAATATGCAACTCCACAACAACTGACGACGACAACAACAACAACTACTCACTGAAATAACTCGACTCTGTCTCAGACCTCAATCCCATATCGGACGTCACATCACTGGGTGGGGTATAGGGAGGGGTGCCCACACCACTCACACGTGACTCACGGCCAGATGACGACGACGAACCGCACAGCTCCATGTCCACCACCTCTTCCTCCTCCTCCTCCAACACCATGTCCAACCACCTAATCAACAATCCTACCGCATCCTCCTCCACCTGACGAGACCATAGTCCTGTGTACACTGGTAAGTCACATCAAACGTCTTCAAGGACACGTGACAAACGTTCACCCAACCCAAACACAGGAGGGGTGGCAACCCCACCTACCTCGACCTCATCCCCCTCCGCGTCACCCAAACAATAATATGGTGGCGGACTCTCATACGGTCGGGGCGGACTCTCATCAGAATCAAATATGAGTGGGGGGGAGTCACCATGCTCACCGCCCCATTCACCTTGCCCTCCTCCCTGGTCTACCACCTGTGATGCCACATGCAACACAACACCTGGTCCTTGCAGGGACAACCCTGCATCTGGACCACCCAATCCCAGGCCAGGAACTTGTAGCCCATGGTCATCATAGTCCTCCTCCTCCTCAGACGACCATGACAGCTCCTCCTCCTCCAGCAACCCCTCCATCCATCCCACAACCACAGGGAACTGCATGCTGGACAACTCGTTCACCTCAAAATGTCTTGGTGGCATCTCTCCTAACTACAACACAAACCCTTTCTTTTAACATTATTTTCAATAATTCAATGCAAATACATTCATACAATTCTACATAAATGTTATTTCTTCTATCAACCCAACTCAAATTACAAGTATTTACATGCAACTACCTTAAAACACTGACACTTAGCAAGTAAAAGAAGTACATCTTACCTCTCCGATGTCCACATGTCGAATGAGCTATTCCTCTTGATCATACTAC
>NW_026081352.1:0-1550 GCF_006386435.1 Epinephelus moara | reverse complement strand
CCGTAGCGGCCATTTTTGTGTGCCTAGGTGGCGCTCGAGAGCCCATTTTGGCACTTTAGGGGTTAATGTCATGATTTTCTCAAATTTTTCACCGGTTCTGATGTGCGTGCCAATTTTGGTGAGTTTTTGAGCATCTGATGTGCGTGCCAATTTTGGTGAGTTTTTGAGCATGTTTAGGGGGTCAAATTCCAGCTCAAAGAAGCGGCGGAAGAAAGAAAGAAAGAAAGAAAGAAAGAAAGAAATAATAATAAACGAAGCAAAAGCAATAGTGTCCTCGCCTTCGCCGAGGACTGCTCTGTAAGAATAAACGCAGCAAAAATAATAGGGGGGGTCCTCGCTTTAGGCGAGGACTGTTCTGTGAGCAGTCCTCTGCCTCTAGGCTCGGTCCCTAATAAACCTTACAAGACCACGAGGGTCCTCGCCCTTCAGCCGAGGTCCCTAATAATAAATGCAGCAAAAACAATAGGGACCGAGCCCAAAGGCAGAGGACTGCTCTGTTAGCAGTCTTCTGCCTCTAGGCTCGGTCCCTAATTAAAGCTGCAAGCAGCGATGAACGGGCCCTCGCACCTTCACGCAACTCGGGGGAGCTGGCAGGACGCCTTCTGACGCGTCAGTTCATTTCTGTCAAAGTTAGACATCGCATGCAGTACTGACTCCGCATATCCTTGATACAGTGCTGGAATGACATATTTCACATTTTGTGTCACTTCCTCTTTCCACTAGAGGGTGTTGGAGAGAGCACAAATTATACATCATGTTTTTGTACATCAAATATACACCACAGCATGTAACTTTCAGATATATTGAACGATAAGTGTTTGATGAGACCTACTTCCTGTTGCCACTAGGTGGGTCTATGAGTATCAGGCAATATGGTAATGAAAATGTGTTCAGGGCGGGACTAATATGAATCATGTGAAGTTCGGTGGAGACCGGACCATTTACTCCAAATTTATAGCAATTTCCTGTTTCATAGCGAGACATCAAAAGTAAACCCTCTGCAGCACGCATAGACACTAATGATATGTCATGTTTGTGTAAAAATACACACTATCACTATCATTATCAGGCAATATGGTAATGAAAATGTGTTCAGGGTGGGACTAATATGAATCATGTGAAGTTTGGTGGAGATTGGACCATTTATGACAGAGCTACAGCAATTTCGTTTTTCATGGCGAGACTTCAAGATTCAACGCTCAGCAGCGGGCGCGCCATTCAACATTGGGCAAATCCTGTGATAACTTTTGGTCACAACATACTCACGCTTACATACTACCAAGTTTGGAGCCAATCTGATTAAATCTGTAGGACAAGTTCGTTAATTTACAAGCCCTGGAAATGGGCAAAAATGCACAAAAGTGGCACAAGTAAATTCAAAATGGCGGACTTCCTGTTGGGTTTGGAGCATGGCTCCAAGAGGCTTTTTTGTACGTAATAGAGTGTTACAGGTGCCTACCAAGTTTCATACATGCAGGTCAAAGCAGCTTTGGGGGCTGCTTAATTGAAATATTCCAGGGGGTGCTGTTGAGCCATCTTGGTGCATCAAA
>NW_026081351.1:506-1239 GCF_006386435.1 Epinephelus moara | reverse complement strand
TAGTATAATCACATATCGGAACAACGGGACGTCCGACTAATGGGATGTTGGACCAATGACATGGACCCGCACAGTAACACACACCTCCAGAGGCACCTTAAAGCTTCAGAGAACTCTACTGCTGCAGGCTTGCAAATCTCTTTTAGTCCAGTGCATACTGTCTGATATTTACTGAGAATGTGCTGTGAAAATATAACACTGTCCAGACATGCATGCAACATAATAGAATACAATTTGTTATAACCAGTGGTAGAATGTAACAAAGTACAAATATTCAAGCACTGCACCTAAGTAGCCTACATTTTTTGACATACTGGTACTTAACTTATTTACTTATTGATACTTTACTTGAGTATTCCCATTACATGCAACTTTAAACTTCTATTTTAATCAATTTCAGGGGAAAATATTGTAATTTTACACATGTATTTGATACTTAAGTTACCAGTGACATTTTAAAATAAAAACATATACACTCCTGAACAAAATCTTAAGACGGGGAAAAATTACTAAGTATTCGCATTCCGCGCTGGTGGATCGTAACCGGGTTGTAAGCAGAGCTTCAAAATGCAAAAAGAAGAAACGGAGCAATTTACTGAAAACTGCATTTAAACTCACAACAGGCTGTACACACACACACACACACACACACATGTATATATATATATATATATATATATATATATATATATATATATCCCACTCTGGGGTTGAGGTGAATAAAGAACTGTGT
>NW_026081351.1:0-430 GCF_006386435.1 Epinephelus moara | reverse complement strand
TATATATATATATATCCCACTCTGGGGTTGAGGTGAATAAAAGAACTGTGTTGTGACCTAAATAACATGCTGTTGCTATCTGCAGAAAGTATTACAGCATGAAATCCCGTATTTTTAATGTACGAAAGCATCCTGTATCATAACTACATGTGTGCCGTTTGTAACAAACCAAACCGCGTGAAAATCAGTTAAAAAATCAGTGAGTTATTCTATTTTACTTGTGCATACAGATCCTTCCTCAATAGAAGTGAATGCACTGTGGAGGCGAAGCGAGACCCATCCAAGATGGCGGCCGGCGAGGACGTCGGCTCTGATAGGCAGCGGCAGTCAATGCGGCTGCTATGTATATTGGCCCAATTCCAATCCGGCCCCTAAAGACTCAAGCCCTGAACCCTCGCTGACTTAACTGACGTCAGTTGCAAGTGATTGA
>NW_026081350.1:5789-13462 GCF_006386435.1 Epinephelus moara | reverse complement strand
TTTAGGGCTGATTAACAGGCTAGAGTTAAAAATAGCGGCAACTCCCCCTCCTCAGCCGCTGCCTCGAGGAATGTGGGTATTATTATGACTGGGAGGAGTGGACTCATTTAGACTAACGTATTCATCTTGACACAGCCAGGTTTCAGTGAGACTGAATAAATCAATATGATTATTTGATATTAATTCGTTTACTAACACTGCTTTAGACGATAGAGACCTGATATTTAACAGTCTGCATTTAATTCTCCTGTTTTGTCTTTCTGTCACAGAAGAGGTTTTAATTTTTATGAGGTTGTTATGCACAACTCCTCTTTGTTTCATTTTAGATTTAAGTAATTTAGGTAGTCGGGGGACAGACACCGTTTGTATAAAACTATGAAATGAGTGATAGGATATTCAATATTTGATATTTCTCCAGTACTAAGCTAGGGCTGACCTGCCTGCAGCCCGTGAGCGCGCACTACCTTACAAACGCAAGGAGTTACTCTATTTGGAGTAGTCATGGCTGAATTTTTACCCGATTTTGACCAACTGTAAGGTCACTACAGCGGTAACTTCCTGCATCAACTCAAATCTTGTGAGACCAACTGCCGTAAAACACCAAAGAAGAAGAAGAAGAATCTCACGAGACGTGAGATTTCAGAGCCAGACTTTCACTCTCACTCAGTGTTTTGACTTGCCACAACAAACATGTCCAAATTTTTACCCGATTTTGACCAACTGGATCTGGATGAGCCATTTGAATTTGATGACCACCCGTATTTATTTGAACACGGAGTACACGGAGTACACGGAGTACACGGGTGTACACGGATGCAGAGCTCATTGAAATTTAAGAGCGGACGAGGAGAGAGAGGGAGCAGCAACAGGCAGAGGAACATGTCCGAATCCAGCTTAAGATAAACACAGACGTTCATTTCTCCTTTCCGTTATGTTGTTGGATAATTATACTAACAATCTGAGCCTATCTGTGTGAAAACAATACACTTTTAGTGGACGTATTTTGACGTTGTTTGACGCTGTCTGAGTGCCCTATTATTTAATATAGCGCGCGCTCACAAGCTGCAGGCTGGTCCGCCCTAGCTTCGTCCTGGAGAGATGTCACATATTGAACATCCTATCACTCATTTAGACAAAAGTAGATCGGAAAATAGGGCCCAGGTTGAAAAAAAACATTAGTTCCCCTTTAAAGAAGGACTGGCAAGATATCCCTGAGCTGCACAATATTTGCTGCATTCCTTAAGCCATCTTGGTTTTGAGAGATGTTTGTTGCACTTACAACACTTGGCCAGTGGGTGGCAGTGTATGGCATCACACAGTAGGGTCGACTGTAGTGGCTTACAGTAAATGCAACTATAGTATCAGAATCCATGCATATACAGGAAAATGGCTTTAAATTGCTGTCCACCGTGGTGACCACTATACGTGAAAGGGTTAAAATGTTCAATTAACTCGATTCTTCTGTATTTGTACAAAAAGAAATGTCAAAATCTTCAGCTTTCAAAATAATTGGATTTACAACAATACTGATCACTGTTAGTAATGCTGTTACTATAACAGTTACTTTATATTTAAATTTTAACTGTGTACTTACTGTGTAAATTTTTCTCAATTGTAGTATTTAAAATGTATTGGCAATTTGGACTGTTTGTATTTTACCATTTCTATGTTTTATGACTATGGTTTTATGAAATGAATAAAATAAATAACTCTCTCAGCTGACACAGCATGAACTGTGTCTCCTTGTTCATCCAAAAATGCACAGCTCTGGATGTAGATTTCACCATGTTGTTACCGGCTTCTTCTTCTGTTACACATTTAATGCTATTTGACTCTCAGGATGCAAGCAGCCGAAATGAGTTTCTTCCGTGGAGTGACTGGGTTCAGCCTTGGGTTCAGACATCCAGAGGGAGCTCGGAGTAGAACCGCTGCTCCTTTGCATTTAAAAAGTGTCAGTTGAGGTGGTTGGGATCAGAATCCTCCTGCGTGCCTTATGTTAGAGGTTGTCTGGCCACATCCAACCGGTAGGGAGCCCAGAACACACTAGAGGGATTACCTGTCTCGTCTGGCCTGGGAACACCTTGGGCTCCCCCAGGAGGAGCTGGAAAGCGTCACTGGGGAGAGGGACATCTGGGGTGCTTTGCTTGGCCTGCTGCCCCCGCGACCTGACCCTGGATAAGCAGAAGAAGTTGGATGGATGGATGGATGGGCTTCTGGGTCAATGCCCAGGTGCATGTGCAGAACGCCTCGGCCAATTTGAGTAAGTAAATAATATAGCACCCTTCACAGCATGAATGCAGAGTGCTTTACATCAATAAACAATACAATAAAATACAAGATAATAAAATAAAATAAGGAATTAGAAATTAACAAGGTAAAAGCATAGAATAAGACAACCAGTACCACAAGAAGAGGACGGTGGTTGGCTACAGGCGGGCGAAAGCCTGCCTGTACATAAGTGCTCTAGGATGGGACTGAACACAGGGCTAGGGGGAGGGCATTCCAGAGCCTTGGGGCCACTAACCCAAAGGGTCGGTCCCCTTTGGTCTATAGTCTGGTCCTGGGGACCACCAGAAGCTCCTGGTCAGCTCATCGCAGTGAGCGGCTGGAGGAATATGGGGAGGATGAGATCAGATATGTAGGAGGGGGCTTGACAATGGAGGGCTCTGTGGGTAAATATCATGACCTTGAAATTAATTCTGAATTGGACTGGGAGCCAGTGCAGAGCAGCAAGGATGGGGGTGATGTGGCATGATTTCTTGGACCTGGTGAGCAGTCTAGCAGTGGCGTTGAACTAGTTGGAGTTGGCTGACAGATGATTTGTTGAGGCAGGTGAACAGAGAATTACAGTAATCAAGCCTTGATGAGATAAAGGCATGTACAGACATTTCTAATTCAGAGTGAGATATGATGGACCGGAGTTTTGCAATATTTCTGAGTTGGTGAGGGAGAGGGTGAGGGATTTGACATGCTTGTCGAGATGCATAGACTGAAAAATAAGACGCTGCAAAAATCACACTTGCTCCCGCACACACATTGAAGCTCTGTTTATTGGGTCATTGGGTCAACGGCCATAGACCTTCATCAGGACCAACATGTTACAACTGCTGTGTGGCTTCCTTTTAACACATCAGTACACTCATGTAATTAGTTGATTACAGGTGCTTGCAATTATAGGAGGAAGTGACATCACTACACTGGAAAAACAGAGAGATGAACTAATGCTAAATGCTTAAAATATTAATACATTTATCAAATAACAATGTATGGAACCACACTAAAAAAATTGTGGTAATCTAGAAAAAAGAGAGAAAAAGATCAAATACAGAGAAGAATATCAAATATAAGTGTTAGCTCCACCAGCAACCCTTCATCTCCGAAAAAATGGGGGGGGGGGGGGGGGGGTGAATATACATGTCATAAAATACAGACAACAATCTTCATTCTTTATAGAAAATCATTAAAAACTTCAATAAAGTTACAAATATTTAAGCAACAATTCAATAAGTCAGATTGATTATAGGAACATTCTCTACAGACACACACTCAAGTCCAATTCATCATTAAGACCAAAGTTAGTCACAAAAGTCTGGAGTTCTGTGATCCAGAAGGCTTCTCGCCTAAGGAGTGTCTCCTTTAGATCACCCCCACGTCTAGGCAGGACAACGTTTTCTATACCACAGTAGCTAAAGGCTGTAATTGGATGATTAGCCTGTTTAAAGTGGACTGCTGCTGGGTTGTCTGGATTGTTATTGCGGATAGCTGAACGATGTTCTGCTATTCGTACTTTTAATGCTCTTGTTGTCATTCCAACGTACCCTTTAGAGCAGCTACATTTAATCAAATAAATAACTCCTGTTGTAGAGCACGTGATAACTCCTCTGATTTTATATTTCTTACCAGTTAAAGGGAGTGAGAAGGTATCACACTTAGCACCGCCCACATTTATAATTGCCATCTGGTAACGAGGGAAGGCTACTCTTAAGTTTTTGTGTGCGGGAGCAAGTATGCATTTTGTTGAAGAAAATTACAGCCCATCCAGATTTCAATGGTGGAGAGACTCCTGTAGGCATGTGAGTTTCTCCACCTCATCGGGCTTAAAAGAACAGTACAGCTGGATGTAATCTGCGTACCAGTGGTAGGAAATTCCTGTGAATTTACTGATGAGGGAGGCCAGAGGGAGCATTTATAGGGCGAAGACAAATGGCACAAGGACGGAACCTTGAGGCACGGCACACAAAAGGGCAGAGGGGTCGGACTTAAAAGGGCCCACAGCCACAGCGATGCTTCTCTCCCTAAGGTAGGAGACACACCAATTTAAAGCGCTTCCAGATATGCCCACCCACTCCCTGAGTATGTCCAGCAGGATGCCATGATCCACCGTATCAAGCGCCGTGCTGAGGTCTAATAGGACTAGGACAGAACATTCACCATTATCAGCTGGCATCATGAGGTCATTTGAGACTCTGAGGAGGGCGGTTTCAGTGGAGTGGAAATTTGTCTGCAAGGTTATGATCTGACATATAGCTAGTGAGCTGGTTGGCCAAAATTTTCTCTAAGACCTTAGAGACAAAAGGCAGCTTGGAGATGGGTCTATAATTTTTCGTAACAGAGGGGTCCAAATTAGGCTTTTTAAGGAGAGGCTGGACAACCGCCTGCTTGAAGTAGGAAGGGACAGAGCCAGAGACTAGAGATTGTTGATGATAGTGACTATACTATGGCCTACAGAGCTAATTACTTCCTTGAGCATAGAGGTAGGGAGGATGTCTAGGGAGCTTGAGGAGGTCTTTATAGTGCTCACTATGTCAAACAGATCATTCAGGGAGATGGGCGAAAAGCTGCACAATGATGACTGGATGACTGGACTGATGAGAAAGATGGAGGGGGAGGGAGTGATGCTTGCCCTAACATCAGCAACCTTATTTACAAAAATCAAGAGAAAACAGTTGCAGTCTTCGTTTGAAAACACAGGAACAGAGGCAAGAGGGGGGCTGACAATAGTGTTGATGGCAGAGATGGGACCAAGTCACACAAGTCTCAAGTAAGTCTCAAGTCTTAACCTTCAAGTCTCAAGTAAGTCCCAAGTCATTTTTGTAAGTCCCAAGTCATTTTTTCTTGGGCAAGTCAAGTCACAGGTTATGTCAAGTCAAGTCAAGTCCCGTAATAGGTCAAGTCAAGTCCAAGTTGTGACGTTATTATTGTAATTTTACCTGCAGAATCTGATCTTAATAAAGTGAAAAGACAAGATATAAGTAACTGTCAGTAAACATTGACTACATCGCTGCAATGTTTACTTTGCAGGGACGACCCCCATGCGTGCGCGCGCACACACACACACACACACACACACACACACACACTAACCAAGGCAGCGGCCAAAATCACCCATTTAGCTCATTTAACCCTGTGTTGCTCGTTCATGAAACGTACAGCCGGTCTTGTGATGAACCTGTCGGAATGTTTGCTCACGTTTTCTGGGGTTAATGTTAACAAATAAATTAAAAAACAAGTTCCACCAAACCGACCCACCCCCGTATCGTATCAAGCTAACGTTAGCTAACTACCGACTAACCAGATAATATTAGCATGAATATCAAGCCTAGTAAATCTAGAAGCATCTCGATACGTAGAGGGAAGTTAAGTGATAGGAAGTTTGTCATAGATGATGAGGAAATCCCAACAATTAGGGAAAAGTCAGTAAAGAGCTTAGGTAGGTGGTACAATGTGGAGTTGAATGATGAGGAACAGGTAGTGAAATTTAGGAAAGATGTGGCAGAAGGATTGGATAGAATAGATAAATCAGAACTTCCAGGAAAGTTGAAGTTGTGGTGTTTGCAATTTGGGCTATATCCTAGGTTAATGTGGCCATTGTCAATTTATGAAATTCCAATATCCGTAGTGGAGAGAATTGAAAGGTCAGTTAGCTCCTATATTAGGAAGTGGTTGGGTGCTCCTAGTTGCCTAAGTAGTGTTGCATTGTATGGAAAAGGGATACTTCAGCTGCCAGTATCTAGTTTAACAGAGGAATTTAAATGTCTCAAGGTCAGGACAGAGCTCTTGTTATCTGGGAGTAAGGACGTGGTAGTTGGGAGTGTGCTTCCAAATCCAACCAAGGGGAGGAAGTGGAACCCAAGATCGGCAGTTCAGGAGGCACAGGCAGCTCTTAGGCATGCAGAGATTGTAGGTAATGTTCAGTTTGGCCGGGGAGGCCTGGGGCTTGGCTCAGGCAAACCGGTATGGAATAAAGCAGGTCTCAAAGATAAAAGAAAGCTGGTTGTAGAACAGCTACGTAGACAGGAAGAGATGTTAAGGGGTGCAAAGGTAGTGGCCCAGGCTAAACAGGGACAGTGGTTAAATTGGGAAAGTGTAGAGAAGAGGAAGCTTAGTTGGAGGGACCTGTGGAGTATGGAGGAGAATCGTATTAGATTCCTGGTAGGGGCTACATACGATGTGTTACCAACCCCCGAGAACCTAAAACTGTGGGTAAATGAGGACCCATCATGCTCATTGTGTTCAGGTACCGCAACCTTAAAGCATATTTTGTCAGGCTGTAAAGTTAGCTTGTCACAAGGCCGATATACATGGCGACATAACCAGGTGTTGAAATGTTTAGCTGCAGGCATCGAAGGGAAACGAAGACAGGTGAATTCAGAAGGTGGATAGGAGTTTAGCAATAAAGCAATTCAGTTTTTCCGTGAGGGAGAGAAATACAGAAGGGATAAGTTAGTGAGGAGGCAAGGGTGTGGTCACCTAGAAGGTGCTTGTGATTGGGAAATGCAAGTAGATTTAGGCGGAAAGCTTGTTGTTCCCCAGGAAATAGTTTGTACCAGGCAGAGCCCTGACTTAGTGTTGTGGTCAGTGAGTCAACGGATAGTTTATTTCATTGAGCTGACAGTTCCTTGGTTTCATTGAGCTGACAGTTCCTTGGGAAGACTCAGTGGAAGAAGCCTATGAAAGGAAAAAGTTTAGATATGCAGACTTAGGAGCAGAAGCTGAGCAGCGAGGATGGAAGACTAGGATTTGTCCAGTGGAAGTGGGGTGTAGGGGATTCATAGCAAGATCAGCTGTCTCGCTCCTGGGGGAACTCGGAGTGCAGGGACAGAGTTTAAGGAAGACAGTGAGGGAAATGTCAGATGAAGCAGCAAGAGCCAGCCAGTTTATCTATTACGGAAGAAATAATGTCAGTTGGGGGCCAGCAGGGGGAACTACTAAATAGGGCACATAACTCCTTGAGATCAGGTGGAGAGATCCACTTCCTCTCAGGAGGAAATCCAGGAAGAGGAAGTATTTCAGTGTGGGAGTGGCCTATTTGAATCCATTTTGTTTGAGGCTATGCGGCAAGGTGAGTGTGCTTGCTGATTCTGTAAGTTAATTTAGCTCCCTTAACTTTAGCTTATATTGTAGTTATGCTATGTAGTATGTGAAATAGAGTATGGTGAATGTACTAGGAAAGGTAGTAGCAGCCCTGTTTCTACCTGAAGCTCGCATGTACGGAGCCTAGGTTTGGTTGAAGATGGCAGTGCTGTTTGGGCTGAGAAAGCCATGTGTAAGTAAGGAGGAAATCCAGGAAGAGGAAGGTTATTTAAGTGTGGGAGTGGCCTATTTGAATCCATTTTATTTGAGGCCATGCGGCAAGGTGAGTGTGTTTGCTGATCCTGTAAGTTTATTTAGCT
>NW_026081350.1:0-5397 GCF_006386435.1 Epinephelus moara | reverse complement strand
TGTTTCTCCAATAAACATGTAAGGTACGTAGAGAGGGCATGACTGATTGACAGGGTAGTGATCCAATCATGACAACGGCATTCTCAGCCTGCGCTCCTACCGGGTAATCAACATTATTTTAAAAATTAATTTATTAATTTTATATTCTAACCGAAAACATGATGTGAATAACAATCAAGTCATTCAAGTCATCGTGTCTCAAGTCAAGTCAAGTCCCGAGTCTTTAACTTCCAAGTCCGAGTCAAGTCTCAAGTCTTTTATTTTTTGTCAAGTCAAGTCACAAGTCATCAAAACAGCGACTCGAGTCGACTCGAGTCCAAGTCACAATGACTCGAGTCCCCATCTCTGGTTGATGGTGTTAAATAATAATAATATTGTGTTTGCTAGATGTAATGGACTTGGAGGTTGGTGGATTTCCATAGTCTCTCTGTTTTGCAGCAGTCCACGGATGTCATCATTTAATCAGGGGGAGGAATTTACAGGATGGACAATGGCTGTGCAGTGCATGTTGAAAGCATGAACCAAACAGTCTACGTCATCATCACGGGACACCAAAACATTGCTATCTAAATTAGCAGTGAAACTTTCTACAGCTGAACTGCTAACAATGCGAGAGCATTTGGTTCGCTTCTCCGGTATAAAATCATTATCAAATGATAAGTTAAACATAACGCGTTTGTGATCGGTCACCAGCAACTCCTCGGTACACACATTGTTGACATTTAACCCAATCGTGAAAACAAGATCTAATGTGTTGCCCTTGCTGTGAGTGGGACCAGAGACATGTTGGGTGAAGTGAAATGATTCAATAACGTTGAGAAAGTCAACTGCAAAATTGTCCAAGCTCTTGTTTACGTGAATGTTGAAATCCCCTATCATGAGAATTCTGTCCAAGCGGATGATGGATGCCAGAAAGTCACCAAACTCAGGTAGGAATGAGCTGTTTCTACCTGGGGGGCGGTAAATTAGAACACAGGAAAAGGGGTTTGTGTGGCCAATCTTATTCACGAGGA
The DNA here is from genome assembly GCF_006386435.1 of Epinephelus moara. NCBI lineage: Eukaryota > Metazoa > Chordata > Actinopteri > Perciformes > Serranidae > Epinephelus > Epinephelus moara. The sequence continues at coordinate 4,384 of NW_026081350.1, read as the reverse complement.
CTTCAAAGGACGAGTGAGATCCAGAGTTTAGCGAGCGAGAGGAAAAACAGTCTCGATAGACCATAGCTAAGGGGCGCAGGAATAAGCGCAATCTGGTGGACATAGTTCATTTAGAGAGCCCTATTTCAGAAAGCAGGCTCAACAAACTCTGAGCCTAATCCTGATCTCCAGGTTGACTGAGCCTGAGCTGAGTTTTCGGCTCCAGAACAGCTGATCAGACAGATCAGCTCACCGACAGACAGGGTGCATCACAGGGTGCAGCAATGAGCAGCAGCACTGCACTGAGCATAAACTTTTGTGGCATTTTGGACCATATTACTGCATACTTTTCACTTGGTTCTATTAATGGTGACTGTGAAGTGGTTTTGAACAACTTGTGGCAGTGGATTGATAGTTTAAGAGGAGATATCTGGAGGATTTGGATTTGGATCTGTCTGTCTGCATCAGCAGCAGCCTAGACACCAGGCCTTGACAGCTCAGCTACCACCTGGGCCCAGCAGCAGCAGCAGCAGCAGCAGCTTATCCACCAGGAAAAACCCAGGCCCTGCAGCAGCCCATCCACCTGCCCAGACCCAGGCCCTGCAACCAGCCAAGCCCAGGCCCTGCAGCAGCCCATCCACCTGCCCAGGCCTAGGCCCTGCAACCAGCCAAGCCCAGGCCCTGCAGCAGCCCATCCACCTGCCTAGGCCCAGGCCTTGTTGCAGCCCATCCACCTGCCCAGCCCAGGCCCTGCAGCAGCCCATCCGCCTGCCTAGGCCCAGGCCCTGCTGCAGCCCATCCACCTGCCCAGGCCCTGCAGCAGCCCATCCACCTGCCCAGGCCCTGCGACCAGCCCAGCCCAGACCTTGCAACAGCCCATCCACCTGCCTAGCCCCGGCCCTGCAGCAGCCCATCCACCTGCCCAGGCCCAGGTCCTGCAGCAGCTCATCCACCTGCCCAGGCCCAGGTCCTGCAGCAGCTCATCCACCAGCTGAAATGGGCACTAAGAAATATTTTGAGGATTTTAAAAAATCTATCAACTTAATGGGTGAGGAGTTGGCAACCATAGCCAAGCAGCAGCGTACTTTATTGTGCCCGATGGATGAAATCAAGGAACTCAAAAAACAAAATGAGGAAAAAGAGAAGAGGATTGCACACTTGGAAAACTGAGTGTCTGACCTGGAGCAGCACTTGCGTATGAACGATGTCATAATAACAGGGCTGGTAATCAAACCACGGTCATATGCCAATGCCATGAAAAGGGATGACAGACTGAGCAATCCTGAAATGGAGGAGGAATCAGTGGAGCAACAGGTAACTGCACGAAGTCCACGAGGTTGAGCGTCTGGCTCAGCAACATAATATTCAAATTTTTTCAGTGTCAGAAACCCACCTTGACCCCTCATATGATAATGCAGAAGTCTCAATACAGGGTTATAATATATTCAGAAAGGACAGAAATAGATTTGGGGGCGGGGTGGCGGTTTATATACGAAGTCATATTCCTGCTGAATCAAAGGAGGATTTAATTGATCATGATATAGAGGCAGTATGGGTTTTGGTTTATTTATCACACACTAAACCTATTCTCATTGGATGCTGTTATAGACCTCCAAGTGCTGATGTTAACTATTTATCTAAAATGTGCAGTATGGTTGACAAAGCCTCTGATGGAAGTAGAGAACTATACCTAGTACAGGGGTGGCCAACCCGCGGCTCGCGAGCCGCATGCGGCTCTTTGCCTATCAGTGTGCGGCTCTTCAATCCATTAATTAAAACCATCGGCGTGCGGCTCTTCCGTCATAAAAAAATCAATTTATTGTTATGAGTGCGTATGGCCCTTTAAGAAATGTAACAGGCTTAAGTGGAGCGAGTGAGAGAGAGGAGTGCGCACGGGCAGGTGAGAGGGTGTGGAGGAATGCGGGACTGCAGCGCGGTGGCGACATCGCACAACAAAAATTGTCAGGGAAGAAATGCGTGTCTTTGTGTGTGTGGAGAGAGTATGACAGAGGGAGAGACTGTGTGTGGATGTGTGTAGAGTAGTGTTGCACGGTATACTGGTACCAATTGTAGACCGCAGTAGGCTGCTACTTAAACACCACAGTAGGCTACATGACATGGTGCCACTACTGTGGGATAAGTTCAAAGTCCAATCAAAGGAGGGTGAGTGTCCATGCACTGGCCAATAACAGCCAAAGTGCTCCGCGGCGCAAGATAACGGCTTACTGGCGACCGAGAAGTCCGGCTCCAGGTGAATAAATTGGCGTCATGACTGCCCAGAAATACCTGAACAGCCGAGCCGTGGCGGCACACAGGTATGTGACGTGTCAGAGGAGAAACGAGCTGTTCACATTACTCTCTGTGGCAGGTAACGTCCCACAAACCTCACCGCACTTTAGGGACTGTTCTTTACTTATGAAGGGACTGTTCTTTACTTGTCAGGGGAGGAGGGTGGCTGGTTGATTTTTATTTATTTTATTTTATTTATTTTATTTTTGATCTCCCCTATGTTAATCATTTATTGATGCTGTTTTTGAAGTATGAATAAGTCAATAAGTAATTTATTCCATTGAAATATCATTGATGTATTATAGAAAAGTGATTTATCTTTTTATAAATGACAAAAGGCACATCTGCCTCATTTTTGCTGTGGTATCCTGATACTACTCAGAACCGTCATACTTTCACTGGTATTGTACCGAGAGTCCCAATTTTGGTACCGTGACAACACTAATCTGGAGAGAGTATGAGAGTGGGAGAGACTGTGTGGATGTGTGTGGAGAGAGTGGGAGAGGGAGAGACTGTGGGTGTGGAGGAGGGATGGGGAAAGACAGTATGAGAGGGAGAGACTGTGTTTGTGTGTATCTCTATTCATGGTTATTCATTTGTGCGTGAGATAAATAAATCTGGCTTTGAAAATTGGAAATGTATGGATTTTGATTTTATGTCATTTCGTGTTTGTGTGAGAGAGGGAGTGCGTTTGTAAGCACATATGTGTATGATGTGGCTCTTTGTAGTACCACGGTAATTTTTGTGGCTCTTGGTCTCTGACTGGTTGGCCACCCCCGACCTAGTAGGAGACATGAACATTGATTGGCTCTCCACCAAGTGTCCTATGAAACACAAATTACTGTCTATGGCTCAAGTATGTAATTTGACACAAATGGTATCCCATCCAACACAACTTTTTACTAATAAGCATGGCAATAATTCCTCCAATTGCATAGACTTAATCTTTACCAACTCTCTGGTACACTGTTCTAAAGCTGTTTCCCTGGCAGTGGGATTTAGCGACCATAATTTGGTCGCTCTGTCAAGGAAGACTAAAATTCCTAAAAGAGGAAGAGTCATTCATAAGAGATCCTACAAACATTTTAATAAAGATGCATTTGTGAGTGAGATAGAACAAATAGACTGGTCTGTAGTATGCAAGGAGGACAATCCTGAAATAGCACTCATTATATTCATGAACCTGTTTATAGATATTGCTAATAAGCATGATCCACTTAAAAAGATTTCAGTTAGGTCGAAAAGTGCTTCGTGGCTACATAAAGAACTCAGGGACTTAATGGCTTCAAGGGATAATGCAAAGAAAAAAGCTAACAAACTTGGTTCAGAGTCAGAAAGACAAGTTTACTGCAAATTAAGGAATCTAGTGACTAAGCTAAATAAAATAAAAAAGAGAGAGTACGTACTATAAACAAAAGATCAATTAAGTAAAAAATTATGGGAAAAAATAATGGTCCACACTGAATGAAATAATGGGGAGGAAAATAAATTCACCTATCTCATTCATACAGTCAGAAGAAGGAGCATTTATAACTAAGCCTCATGACATTGCAAACCATTTTAATGATTTTTTCAAAAGTAAAGTTGACAAGTTAAGAAAGGGTAAGCAATGCAGTGATGGCTCACTATCATATACATTAATAAAGAATAGAATTATTAAGGACAAAAATCGCCTCTTTAAATTCAGTCAGATTGACAGAAAAACTGTTTCAGACTCCAGTTCCCCTGGTACAGATAACTTAGAAAGTAAAATGCTCAAACTTGTAGTCAACTTTGTTACCACTCCTATATGCCACATTTTCAATCAATGCCTAAGCTATGGGGTTCATCCAACTATGTGGAAAGAAGCCAAAATTATTCCTCTTCCAAAAGACAAAAACAAAATGTTTAATGGTCCCAACAGTTGGCAAATTAGTATTTTACCATTATTAAGTAAAGTTACTGAAAAAATAGTATTTAAGCAACTGATGGACTACTTCTCTGACAATAATCTACTTTCTAGCTGTCAACATGCTTACAGAGAAAACCATTCAACAGGCACCGCACTTGCACATATGACTGATGACTGGCAAATAGGCATGGAAGAGCTCCAGCAACACTTGTGGTATGGAAAAGA